>NC_137604.1:41755231-41787731 GCF_963280865.1 Gymnoscopelus braueri
AACAGGGGCCAGTTTCAAATTGCAGCCACCTGAAGGTACTCTTTTAGGGCAGTTTTGAAGGAGAGTAGAGTTTTACACTCCTTCACTACACAACATGACCATTGACTAAATATGGAGATACGGGGATCCCTGGTGTCGTCAGAAACTGCTGACGTTGCGTTGATGAGGTACAGTACATGGGCATACGCGAATGGAATTCTATTGTGTACAGCAACACTTATATTGGCACAGCGGCAAAAACGTGACGCGAAGCTCGTCCAATCCATGAAGCCGATGGATCGGGTTGGCCAATCAGGGAAGCTGGTGCCTACACTAATATAGGATAGACTTGAAACTAATGATTGAAAATATAAGGAAAATGTTTACTGAAGTGAAGAATCAAGTAGGGTAAGTAGGGTCATTTGACGTCCATAGAATCAAACTTCATTTTGCAACCAGTGGAGTCACCTCCCGCTGGCCATTAGATAGAAATATAGGTTTAAGACACTTCCACATTGCTTCCTTTTTCAGGCCAGAAGCTTACCGGTTGGTTAAAGCACACAAGGATGTTGAATAACAATATGGCCTTCTCAGACAGCATCACTCGTTAGATCTTAGCCATGCACTGCAGCTGAGCTAGACTAGTGCAGTCACCTAGATATCCACTTACCTCTGCAGCACCTAGGTCCACATTAGCACATTAGGCCCCTGGGATGGAGGGAGAAAGACTGAGGGAGGGGGGGGGGTGACAGGGAGAGAGAGAAGGGGGATGGGGGGTGAAGGAGAGAGAGGGAGGGAGACACCCTGGCTGACTGGTGACAGTGTGTGTGTGTGTGTGTGTGTGTGTGTGTGTGTGTGTGTGTGTGTGTGTGTGTGTGTGTGTGTGTGTGTGTGTGTGTGTGTGTGTGTGTGGGTGGGTGTGGGTGTGCTTGTGGTGGGGGGGGGGTCGGAAGGGGGCTAGAGGTGCAGGCTGGCAGTGGCAGATGGTTCAGTTGTATGACTGACTGGTGGATGGGGCTGCTGCTCACGCGTGCGTGAGTGTGTGTGTGTGTGTGTGTGTGTGTGTGTGTGTGTGTGTGTGTGTGTGTGTGTGTGTGTGTGTGTGTGTGTGTGTGTGTGTGTGTGTGTGTGTGTGTGTGTGTGTGTGTGTGTGTGTGTGTGTGTGTGTGTGTGTGTGTGTGTGCGCGTGTGTGTGTGTGTGTGCCTGTATACGTATGTATATATGTGTGCATTGCATGCATGTGCACAAACATACAGTACTTTGCACATTAAGGGTCACCGCCCCTTCACCGAGTTAACACGTCACCTCTTTTGACATTTACACACCCTGCCATCTTTTCCTCCACCCTCTAATGTCTGCTGTCCACTCCGTCCATCCAGCAAGGTGAACAACAAAGTACCCAGCACAGCACAGCACAGCACAGCACAGCCCAGCCCAGCCCAGCACAGCACAGCCCAGCACAGCACAGCACAGCACAGCACAGCACAGCACAGCACAGCACAGCACAGCACAGCACAGCACAGCACAGCACAGCACAGCACAGCACTGTTCAGTATAGTGGAGTTTATTAAGTTACACTCTACTTTATAGTAATATATACAGGCAGCCATATTAATTTGGTATAGAATCTAATAACTAGGAAGCTGTATGACAGGACATTTGTGAATATTTCCTTTTCATTAGGATGTAAAAACAGTGAGCCCTTTAGACTACAGCTATTCACGGGTCTAAAGAAAACGGAACCGAAATGGACCTGTGAAATTTGATCCGATTCCGAGCCGTTCCGAGATTTTTTTCAAATAACAAAACCAAACCCGGGTGGACCCGTGACAATCTTGTCTGATTCCGATTCTTTTTTTTACAGACACTGGCCCTAATTGGACCAGTGAAATTTGTTCTGAAACCCGATTATTTCCGAGATTTTACAGACCCGACCCTGCAGACACCCCTTCAAAAAGCGCATATGAAACTACAAAAATAAGTAGATCTGCTAATTTTGATGTGCGATGCAAGCGTGTAACAAAGTATAAAAAGGCTAAAGAAAAGAATGAGACATAACATGATTTTGAGACTTAATTATTTTAATTAGACAAGTTCAGCATTCCCGAGCAACTGTTTGAAAGGGTCTAAAATTCAACATCCCCGCTGTCCATGCTGTATATACGTGGTCACCTTTGCCATAGTAATTTTCTGTTCAAGTTATCTGTCAGATTTTTGTGTTTATTATTAGCATAATCTGTCAGTATAATCTGATGACATTTTAGATGAAGGTTTCAAATTGGGAGATATCAGATGAGACATTTTACCCCATGCTATTTGAATGATCTGTGCTCCTCTCAGTTTCCTAATTGATTAGCTCATCTCTACCCATGAGTTCCCTACAAGAACATCTTATTGTGGCTCTGTGACCTGCCCGCTGTAATATTTCTGATTGAATGCCATTTTTGATAGGATTCAAAATGAGACATCACCAGATGCCACTTGAGTGCTCCAGATAGCATATTCTCAGCCACTCTAATTGATTTGTTCACCTCTGCCAGTGTTTTTTTCCTCTGAGTGTGTCATAACGTATCCCTTCAGTGACCAGTGCAGCTAGATCCCATGCCAATTAGCACGCCGAGGCCCAGAGCAGGTGCCAAGGCAAATATTTAGCTAATTATCAATATTTAATGACATTTCTTCACCGGCTCCTTTCCTAAGGTCCAGCAGATGCTATTAAATCTCACCCCATAGATACACAGTTATGACATATAATAACTACTTGAATATAAAAGAGATTAATAATTTAGCGGCAGCCAACAAATTAGGGCCATCATTAAAAAACTAGGCTAGAAACCATTCTGCATGAGAGCAGCTCAGTTCAAGGTAGTGCCTGGGCTTTCTCCTGATGAAGAATTACTGCATTAATTCAGCCAAGTGAACTTATTGCTCCTATTCCTTCTGCTGGGATCCCCGGAGCATTCAGACCGGAGGAGTGAAATGATAGCATTCACTGTGTGCACGCACGTGCCTTATTTCCATTTATTGCCATCAAATTCTTAAGTGTGTATTGGGTGAAAGAGAGAGACAGAGAGAGAGAGATAGAGAGAGACAGAAAGAGAGATAGAGAGAGACAGAGAGAGATATAGAGAGAGACAGAGAGAGAGAGACACACAGAGAGAGAGAGAAAGACAGAGAGAGAGAGAGAGAGAGAGAGAGAGAGAGAGAGAGAGAGAGAGAGAGAGAGAGAGAGAGAGTGTGCGTGCGTTCGTGTGTGCTTGTGTGTCTGTGCATGCATGCTTATCTGTGTGTATGAGGTAGATATCACTCTGTGTTTGTGTGTGCATGTGTTTACATTGTGGTGAGTCCTGATATCCTGCTGTGTGTGTGTGTGTGTGTGTGTGTGGGGGGGGGGGTATAGTGCTCAGAGTGCTGAGGTTATCCCTGTGAATAGTGTTCCTTTCCTCTCTGCCGTTTCTAGGTTTTCTCCCCAGAGGGGTAGAGGCAGGCACCACTTCCTCACCAGAAGTCTGTACACACATATCACACACACACACACACACACACACACACACACACACACACACACACACACACACACACACACACACACACACACACACACACACACACACACACACACACACACACACACACACACACACACACACAATGATCTCTCAGGGTCATCAGTGGAATTAGATGGACAGACCACAGTATCTTTGATGTAGAAATCTTGACTGGCATCTTCATTGACTCTCCAAGCTGTGTCAAATGAACAGGATCAACAGCAGTCAGTCTGTCTTTCTGCAAAACAAACTGGGTTACAGATAGAGGTCGGCTTTCATTACCCTTTGATATAATGCGTCATGAGTATACAGGTATGACTGAAGCTGTTAAACGATGACAGCAATGTGATGTGGTGTGCTATCATATTTTGTTAGCGGTTGTGTTTTAGGTTTCTTTTTTTTTGTTTTCTTTTTTGTCTCCATTAAAGTGAATTCCTACTCAATTGTAATCCCAATTCCCACAGAGCAAACATTTCACTTTGTATAGAGAGGAAGCCGCAGCACCTTGTGAGGGAAACTCTTTTAACGCGGAGCATCGCTGCAGGCACTGCTGCTCACCCGTGTGATATTACCATTTTTCAGCTGTTTTGAATTTTATTTGAATTGGGATGAAAAGATCAGCAAAGGTTTGTGTGTGTGTGTGTGTGTGTGTGTGTGTGTGTGTGTGTGTGTGTGTGTGTGTGTGTGTGCGTGTGCGTGTGCGTGTGCGTGTGCATGTGCGTGTACATGTGCACGTTGGAAGATATCTTAACCCTGGCTTTTTTCTCTTCTTTTTTGACTACATTCTAATTTTGAGATGTGCCACATGACTAGATATAGTATTTTCTACTTTCCTGCCTGCCTTTTGGGATTGAGCCTGCGTGGGGATCAAATCACAGGGAACCTACAGTAGCTGCTCCCCAAGGATATGCATGCACTAGGGCAGGAAGACTTCAGTCGCCCCATTTGATGGCTTACACCCCTGGGCCCTTTGTAGATTTGACAAGGTCTCGTCAAATGTTTTTGGATGGGATTAGGTGAATGCAACCAGTTGAAGCATCTTCCCCAGAAAGACTAATAGCATTTTGTGTTTGTGACATCTCACCGGTCTGAACCGCCAGTCATATTGGAGCAAGTATTTTGATATCATCAATGTTTAAAAGGCCCTGCATGGAAGGAGCCAGGAAGGGAGGAAGGAACAGCTGTCTCATTTGTTTTGGTTGATCTTAAGCAGGAATGTGGCTTGAAAAGCCGAGATTAAAGATGTGTGGTGATCTAGAGGTGATATAAAAATGTACAGCCAATTTAACTTATTTTTTTGTCTTTCTATCTTATATGATATTGATCATTGATATTGATCTGTCTGTCTGTCTGTCATTCATTCATTTGTTTGTTTCACCAGGTTTAGAGAGCTGTTCTACAATGGCTATTCGTGCAATACAGCGTCTGTCTGTCCATCAACAAACGCTGTTCAGTAATGTCAATCAAACGAATCCCCAATGAAATCCTTTGTTTGGATGCATCTCAGGATTCCTTTATTTCTATGTCCACACTGGTCCAGGACCAGGCATACCAACAAATACGCCCAGCCCTCTGTGATTTACAGTTCAATATGCTGAGAATGTGATGCCTTAATTGCCCGGCATGAGAGAAGGCTGTGGTCTCCAGCCCTTTAGGCCCTCTCCCACCGTGAGACCTGGCTCCCCTACAATAAAAAAGACTGGAGCTTGTAAACTAGTGGGGCGTAAGATCTGTGGAAACATATCTCTGCAGATTATGTGTCAGCTCTCGGAGACAACAAAGGGACTCATGGTGGTTGCCCGAGGAAATGATGATCTTTGTTTGAACAGAAATATGCACACTTGTTCAGTGGCTTGTTGCCTTCACCGTATTGCAGTGTTGCTTCCAGGGGGTTTCTCGGAGAAAACGAGTTGAGATGAACAGTTTGGGTTTGGTTTGGTTTGGTTTGGCTCTGTTTTGTTTGGTTCGGTTTAGTTCAGTTTCATTACTTTGTTAAAGTATGGTCAACCTGACACACCAACAAAATAAAGCGATGAATTTAAATTGAAATGTATTCATCCCCGAACGGGAATATGGTTCTTTCAGTAGCCAAATAAGGTACAGCAGTAAAGAAAAATAAATCAACATTATATTATTAAGGGCCACCCTAGTGTAGCGGTTAGAGCGTACGCCTTTCATGCTCAAGGTTGAGGGTTCGAATCTGCATGCAGTCGCAACAGGTCCCATACGCCAAATCAAATGGGTTCAGATCTGAGCCTCAGCCTGCAGGAAGTGCGTCTGAAGCCTGTACTGGATGGGAGTCTCCAGATGTTAAAAATTATGATGATGATGATGATTCCATTATATTATTTGTTCGACGATTCCCTTTAGTATTCTCCTGGAAGGCCTATAAGATGTTACTAGTTCAAGATTTGTACATTCAGAAGTTATAATTAACAACTAGTCCCAGAGATCCACTTCACATCACTTGTAATGCAGCCTTTCAAACCAGGAAAACTCTTGTGAAATAAAAAAATCCCAGATCTCATACAGTATATTGATATAATATCGCTTTATATTGCCCAGCCTTAGCCCCCATGCGATATTTGTCATTGGTGTTTTCTTGTTGATTCTACCTCAAATCGGAATCCTATATCCAAAGATTTATACAGTATGCATGTGCATGCAAATAAAAACAAGCCCTAACAGTTCCCTGTGCTTCCTGTTGGAATGTTCCTAGTCAGCCAATGGAATTCTAGCCTGAGTTGTATTGGTGACTGCTTGTAAACTCACATATTAATGAAAATGGTTTGTATTCCTTCTGAAAATAGGTCTGGGATTTTTGACAGTATGTGAATAGCCAATCCTGAAACGTAACTGGCTTTTGGTGAATTTGCAGTCCTTGAGCGCTAAGTGTACTTGTAATATGAGGACATAAATAAAAAAGAAATAATCAAGGACACTTAAAATGGACTTTAACCTTGAATTTTGATATGAAAATGAACCTGTGTAGGATACCTTAATGAGGCATGGGGGGAAAAACCCCACACAAGGTCGTCTATCTATGGTACGAACAAAAATTCCATCGCTGTGGGGCACAAAAGACAGAACTTTTTGTTTTAGCAAACTGCCTATCAAATAAGCATAATTACCATCAGAATTCATACAGCATCGCAGGCTCCTGAAGGCGAGCGGCCCCGGCTCAAATTAGCAGCCTTTATAAATCACCATTAATTAGCTAATAAAAGCCAGCAGGTGGTTCGGAGCCCAAAGACATTCCCCGAGTTGTCTGAATTATGTATATTACAGCGGTACGCTGATAAAGTAAATGAGTAAGGGGAACAACAGACAGGAGTGAAGTCTTGCAGGGGCCCCCTTCATGGGAGGGGATAATACCCCTTCACAATCTCCAGCAATCCCCACAATCCCACCCACAGGAATACAAGAGGCTTTGACCCCTGCTCAAATCATATAACACATAGGGCCACTGGTGCAGGCATGTTTAAACATGGTTTGTAGAATAATACAAAGTTTACTTACCTTACCTGCCCCCTAACCCAATCACAGACATGCACGCACACGTGCACGCACACACATACACATACACACGCACGCGCACATGCATACACACATCATAAACATCTCCATTGATTTGATCTGATAGAAGGTTCAACCAATTATTCCTTTAATTTATCTATTGTTTGAGTATTTTTTTTCAGATTTGTATCTGTTTTTATTCCGTAAAGCACTTTTGCATTTAGTTTGAAATGTGCTTTCTGAACAAAAGAGGGCGATATTATTACTGTTGTTGTTGTTGTTGTTGTTGTTGTTGTTGTTGTTGTTGTTGTTGTGTAGCATGACAGGGGAATGAGGTACAAAGCATGATGACCCTGGAACACAAAGCAACAAGATAAGGCAACATAAGTGACAGATTTAATAATAGCTTGAATTTATATAGCGCCTTTCATGAACCCAAGGACACTTTACATCAAAAACAATGAACAACCAACAAACAAACAACCAAACAAAACAACAAACAACTATTTGCCATAAGCCTGAGAGAATAGGTGTCTTTTCAAGGCAGCCTTAAAAGAGTCCAGTGTTGGAACATGGCAAATCTCCATTGGGAGAGAGTTCTACAAGGTGGGGGCTGCGAATATTTGTCATTATCAGGCTAGGAAATGGAAAATATTAAATGGCAAATTTGCCAAATGTTTTGAAATCATTCATTAATGTGTTATCGAATATGCTGCCTGAGTACCCTGGACAGTATTTAAACTGTATAATAATAATAACTATATAAATCCAAATAATAATCCACATAAAATCTAAAATGTAACCGCTTCAACCCTCTATTCTGAGTTGCAACTGTACTTGGACTGTTTTTGTTCAATCCATACAAGCTCACAACATGACGCAACACGACACATTGTGAGCTTGTAGATCTGTTTTTTCCCGCAAATGTTCCCCCCAGGATAGGGACGCTAGGGTTCAAGTGGTTAGATAGCATAGCAAGTAATGAGTTGGTCTGAAATATTGTCTTGCAATATGAAACAGAGGGAGGATTTTATTTATCTACCGTTTATTTATTTTTATTATTTAACATAGATGCCCGAAGGACTATCTGTTAAAGTGTTAGTTACTGTACTTGACTAAGGCTCATAAAATCCTTGTTTTGTTTTGTTTATTATCTGTTCTTAAAGGGAAACATTGCCTATATTTAATGTGAAATTTGTAATCTTATTGTGAGGACGTGTAAATCCCAACACTTTCCAATGCACTCTGTGTTGAGAGCTTGCACCAGAAAATGTGCACCAAGACAATGTGCCATTTTACCCAGTCTGGTGGGTGGGGATGCTGTTCCCAAAAACTACAGTAGGAGATTAAAGCTGAATCTGCGAGTATAACAAATATGTAATAGCTTTTCTGTAATGTAATGATGCCAGCTGCCAAATTAACATCAACAAGTATCAATAATTGTGAAAGTCCCTGATCAATACTCGCATCATACTTGCATTATTGACCAGAAAAATACTGGTTATTGCATTCATCTTGTGGGTCTATTCCACTATGCCACTGTGTAGGATGTAATTGCGTGTACAGTACAATACTGCAGCAGTGTGAAGAACCTCACCACTTAGCTTTGGAGTGGCTTTAACTCAAGTACTCTCTACTCATAATCCCCAGATGGGTTGTTGAGCCTTCCTTAGCCTCAATGGAGGAGGGTCAGAGGCTAAAGTCAACACAGCCTTTTTTGGACATGATAACATTAGAAGTTTGTGTTCTTGATGGTTCTCATGTGAATTATTTCTTTTATCATCTTGAGTCTTTTAGTTCACTTGTGTCTTTTTCTCGCCATGTTGATTTAATGTTTTTGTTTGTTTTGAGTTTAAGTCCCTTTGTCCGTTTTCTTTAAGTCCCTTCACCACAGCTATTTTTTCACTTTAACATTTTTAAGACATGTTATTTAGGCAGGTGTTTTGCTTCAGTTCTGCTAATAGAGGACTGGAGACATGTTGGACAGGGGGTGGATAGTGATTATATGACTGACGCACAAACCGGTGTGCCCCCATCATATTTTTATTTCTGTCACATTAATATTATTTTAGAATACTATGACCCATCTAACTGCTTGCCTAAATGTTGCTATGACCAAGTTTCCCAGTCAGCCAAACCTTGCACTCACAAAAATCTAGTTTCCTCCTTGGGTAAATGAGCTCTTTTCTCTGGGTTAGATGCCCCGAGGCAGCCAGTTGGCAGTGGGTGAAAGAAATGGCAAAAATGCATCCACACAAGTGGGACATGGGAGCAGATGGGACGCTGATTGCAGTGTTGTTTACAGCTGTCTAGGTCCTTGGGCACCACAATATAGAGGTCAGAAATGATGTCTGCCTGCCACATATCACTGTACGGCCACTCACTGCCATTCTGTTAGACAGTGTGATACTCCATAGTGTACAATGGGAATATTGGTGATTTTTAAGGTAAAAAAAGAAAGAAAAGAAAACGTAAAGCTGGTGGATTTTGAGTTTGTCAGCTTTATGGTTAATCTTTTTGCTTCATCTAAGAGGAATGGCAGCGTTTTTCCCCTGCCACGGGTTTGATTTATAATTTTCCTCTAAAGTGGACTGCTCTTAATGGAAAAATACCATTTGGGTGAAATTTTCCTTGCTCCTTACTCACACTCTGAAAAGTGAAGGGAAAATAAAGGGGGACAGTGGGCAGAATAACTGAATGAAGAGCCATCCAACACAAAGGTCTTTGGTGATCGTTAACATTTCTTTATGCTCGCATTGAATCACTTTATATGGTTTTCACCGGGAACCTCGCCTGTTCAAAGCTGCTCCATCAGGGCCCTGACTCTAGTCTGTATCTCAAGCAATAATAGCCCAGAGCGGCAGCAGAAATGTATCTTGCAGTAATCAACCTTTTGTAAAAAAGAAACATCAGACGCACACGTTTCAACAGTAAAGTGTGATCCAATATAGGAGAGGTGGCATCTGCTTGCTGAGACAATAGTTCCAGCAGAGAGTAGGTGCTGCAAGATCACTTAACTTTTGTCAAAGGCAATAAAAATGATAATTCACATCCCTGCTGCATGTACTGATATAGTCATCTGAAATGTGGTCAAGCAAGAAATGTGTAGCATTTTGACTGTGAGATGCTCAGGGAATAGGTTGTAATTTATGACACAATGCACATTTTCTTATTACTTCAATAACACTTCCCTAGCAGGTACCAGAGATTTAGATAACTGGCATTTGCGTTGAGGTCCACAACTTAAATGGGAATGTCTGGCTGAAATGTCCCTTCTAAACTGGCAACTACTGTAGGATAACATCTCAGTTCTGCTTAGTTCCTACTTAGCACACTCATACATAAACGTCACACACATGTTACACATACGTCACATACACAGACAAAATCTTGATCTGTGAAAAGAAAATCATGAAAACTTGGTGGGAATGATCAGTCGCAGTTACTCTTACCATTGAATCCTCAGTGGAGTATTTGTGCCTCATCTTCTCTTTTCTTTTGTGTGTGTGTGTGTGTGTGTGTGTGTGTGTGTGTGTGTGTGTGTGTGTGTGTGTGTGTGTGTGTGTGTGTGTGTGTGTGTGTGTGTGTGTGTGTGTGTGTGTGTGTGTGTGTACCATGATCAATTGAAGGTCCATTGAAGATATTGAATTCTCTGCCTTTTCTCATGTAGCAAGTCTTCTGGGTCGTGTTCTGAAGAGTTCTTTGCTGTTCTCCCAACCTTCAACTCTGACGAAAGTGCTATGGATGACGTCAACATGATATCCAGACAGTTTCTTTTTCAACGCAGTGCTTTTCATAATAAGAATTCAACTCAACATTGTTTGGGTATAATTACAACACTTTTTTTGTGTAGTGCAGTGGTAGTGCAGTGGTTCTCAAAGTGGAGTCCGGGGACCCTCAGGGTTCCTTGAGCGGGTTCCAAATAGACCGTTATAGGTCTGTAACTCTGAGAGTGGTCCATTTCATTGGATTTGTCCACTCTCATAGTTATGAGGGTCCTTGACAAAAATAAAAAATAGAACCACTGGTGTAGAGAGAGGAGAAAGTAGGGCAGAGAGGAGGCATGACATACAACACAGGTCTCCAGACAGAACGTGGCCAAAGCACAAATCAGTTAGCTAGTGCCCAACCCAATAACCAGAGAAAATTTTTGCTATTGTACATTTCAGCACACCACCGATACGTTGAACATCAACATTTAATGCAGGCGCGTCATATCATACGTGGTTAATGTTTCATCCAAAACCAACATGTTCTGAGAATGCGTTGGCAAAACAAACAGAACTTTAAGGAGTTCATTTTTTAAAACGTTTTGGTGACCTCCATGAAAAATGCACCGCAGCCATAGTTTGTGCAGTCGTCTTGTGCAATGACCAGCTAATTCTACTGCTTAATCTACAACAATTGACAACATTTTATCTTTTGATATCTCACAATCTCTCCTGACTTCACAAAAGCTTTATTAAATGTGAATTGAGCATCACCATGTCAAATATAAATATGTCATGTTGTCAAAAGATTAATCATCCTTATGTCAGTGGACTTGGATTCCCCTTAAAACACAGTAGTAATATAGAAGGATCCGTTCTAGTACAGCAAGTTGGCAAACAATTATGTAACATCTTGGTGCTTGTTGGATATGATGGCATTCTAGTAGTTAATGTATTTTTAATAATGCAAATATTTTAATTAGCCCAACCCCCTCTTCATGCCTGTAATCTCAAGTGTATAATGTGTGCTTGTGTGCGTGCGTGCGTGAGTGAGTGAGTGTGTGTATGTATGTGTGCATATTGGTGTCTACCTCTGTATACTCTAGCACCCCTCCTTCGCTTCATCCAGTGTAATTGCCATGTAATATGTTTGAAATTATTCTCCAATTCTTCAGTCAGAAGCTATTGAAGGTCTCACACTGGTTCAGAATGATATGGCGGTTCCATGCCATAACATCAAGGTATTACTGTGACATAACCCATCACCTCACTGCATTATGAACCAGGGCCATCAATTAACACTGAATGCATTGGTTGTGATTTCAGAAATGCATGTTGTTCAATAACTGCGCACTCATTTAATGAAATATATGATGTGCTTACATGATGTAATGCTGCAGATTATTACATTAGATTACTACATTATTAGATTAGGTTATAACCCAAATATATTATTGTGTGTGAGAGAGAATGTATGCACATGCATGTGTGTGCATGTGCCAGAGCTTGTGTTTGTGTGCGTGTGTGTGTGCGTGTGCGTGTGCGTGTGCGTGTGCGTGTGTGTGCGTGTGCGTGTGCATGTGTGTGCGTGTGCGTGCGCGCGCGTGTGCTCTTGTGTCTGCTTTTGTGTGCACACATGGGTGCATATGTCATTGCCTGCACGTGTGTTTGTGTGTGTCCTTATCGGTGCTTTGAGATGCATTGCCATAGAGGCCATAATTTAGTCCATTACGTCCTCTGGTTCTCAGCTGTAGCCCCGGGCCACTGACGCTGAGCATTGTGTCATTTGCTACCAACTAGGTTTTTGATGAGAGTGTGTGACCTAGACGCACCATCCCTCAACACTGTCTCATTCCCCTTATTTACATCTGTCTTTAGCATTCTAATTACTCTCTTTATTGCTTTAGCCTGGAGGAATCTGTTATGGTGCTGGGGAAAAAAAGACTAAGGACACTGCCGCTTTTTAACCAATGATAAAGCAAGCGTATAGCCCCCCATTACCCACAGGCTAAAAGACAGGCCAGTTTGTGTGGGGGGTCTTCTGTTATGGGCTATATGGGCATGACCACTGTATAAAGACTGTAAGATGGTAAACGTGCAAGCCCTCATTTTGCTTTTTACTGGTTTGTGATTTTTGAATTGAATATGTCTTCACTTGCAAATTCTTCAGGAGAATTGGTTTATTTAATAATTCTATGCTATTTCATGGATGTTTTCAAGATCTTATGATGTACAGTATGTTCAAAACAAATGTTTAATTGGAGTGTAGACTTATAGTTTACATATTAATTTGGTTTCCCCTCAGCATTGGAAGCTAAATGTATGTGAAACTAATGTACTTTAGGCTTTGGGTTTCTATTGAGATATAAAAACACCCACAGTATCACAACCACCTAATGCATTTCTGACAAATGTCACTAGTGATACAAAATAGGAGGAAAACTTTTAAATGTTCAGTCCCAATTTCAGAGATTTTTTTTTTGTGGTAGAATAGCATCAGGAGCAGGCAGAACAGAGTCCTTTAATGAGCTCTCAACTTTAAAGACTTGAAGGATATTAACAGGCTGCTTGACAAATGGTGCTTAGGAGCACATTAAAGACGCGGCTAATGGCGCGCATAATGACGGCTAATTTTCGATCAGATATAAATTAGAGCCCCCAACAGTTATTTGCCTTAAGGACTTTATGTAAATGATTCTGTTCTGTATAAACTGAAAAAACAGGGGTGAGAGAGAGGGGGGGGGAGAGAGACAGACAGAGAGAGCGAGAGAGAGAGTGGAGAGAGTAAGATAGAAGGGAACAGTGTGTGAGTGAGAGAGAGGGAGAGTGAAAAGTGGTGAGAGAAAGGGAGAGAAAGAAGAGAGAGAGAGAGAGAGAGAGAGAGAGAGAGAGAGAGAGAGAGGAGAGACTGGCACACTCCTCATGGGTATGATTAATAGATCTGCAAAGGAGCACGGCTGTCAGAGCCCAATGAACACACATTCAGCAGACAGCTATACCACCTTCTCATTAAGGCCAAGTCTCTCTCTCTCTCTCTCTCTCTCTCTCTCTCTCTCTCTCTCTCTCTCTCTCTCTCTCTCTCTCTCTCTCTCTCTCCCCCTCTCTCTCTCTCTTCTACAACTTACTCATTCGGAACGCCACTACAGCCTGCGAGAATGAGCCAACCTCTATGCTCTCCGTGCATTAAAATGGCTGGCAGTCAGAGGAGAACGGGGTGAGAAGGGAGTGCAAAGGAGGAGACCTGACTGTTCATAAATGTACATACCCATCCCGCGTTGTTAAATATTTGATAGCCAAAGGCGCTTTGACGCCATCAATTTGAACATTAAGGCCATAATATATAGAACGGAGTGCACATGGTGCATGACGCACGGTCTAAAATCTACGTGCACGTAACACGTTTATGTGATAGCTGATTTTCGTGTACATTATAAGGAATGCATGCCTTAATGTCCGGTGTTCCACTGCTAAATGCCCTGACATTAGGCTTGAGGTAGCTCTACATACAGTATGTGCACTGGTGGGGGGACAGATACGAGCCTGGACTTTTTTTTGCCTGATTCATTGCTGCCATAATTGTAGCTTTATCCAAATTGTTATATTTATTGCTGTTGTAGTAAATTGGCTTATCTTATCCTCTCTTATCTTCATATTCAGGGCTATTAACAGATATGTGGATTACATCAAGCATTGGCCAGGACATTTTCAGTGGATGTAAGTAGGGATAATGACTAATATGTGACTCCTAATCAAATGTAAAAGCCTAAAAGTTGACTATTTCTTTCTTTCTTGTTTTGGCATTTAAAACTAACTGGTGTAATGCTGAAATTGGCCGCTTTTCTTATAATCACCTTGGTTCTGTTGTTTTCAACCTAAAGTAAACCAAAGTGGTTGTAGGCCTACCGCTTACAACCACAATCACAAGAGACTCAAATTATAAGACTTATGCATAAATGTATAAAATGAAATGATGAATTCTAGATAGATCTAGATTATGAATATGAAGCATTGGAAAGCACCTCCTCCGCCTATTAGCTGTAGGAATATAAAAGATTAAAGGTGCTTTATGTGATATTTCTTGTAAAAACGAAAAGGTTTTGTTAAAACATTAAAGGTCTATATTCCTCCCCATCTCTCAAGCTCTTTGGTAAACAGACTCTTTCAGTGGGTTACGAATGTCATCCTATCAGGAAAGAGAACCCCACAAACATTAATCAGCTTGTGTTTAGTTTCAATTTTGTCTGCTCATTTATTTGTTTGTTCCAATTTCACTTGTTTAGGACATTCAGGACACTATCCAACCCCACACCCCATCCCGCTCATAGCTAACGCAGGAAGTCTGTTCAAGCCTTCCCTAAAATACCCTGGCCACCTCTCCACACATTCTAGACCTAGACCCTCCTGGCTCCCAAGCTGTGGAACAAACTCCCCCTTTCAATCAGAACGGCAGACTCACTCCCCATTTTCCAAAAAACTCACCGCTTCAAACTCCACCACACTCCCTAGCACTCATCTCTCCTTGTATCCCTTCTTGTCACCTTTCTTTTAATAGATGCTAGTTACACTATGCAGACATGTTGGTTATTTGTTCACAACATTATTTATATTTGTTGTGGAATAATCCATGATTATGAAAGATAACTGTGTATTATTATTGGTGCAACAGCAATGTGCTTTTATTGTCCTGCAGGAGTTAGCAAACATGTACTGTTTGAGTTGAGCCTAGTGGTACAGAGTGGGCAGAGGCAGGCTCCCTGCTGTGCTCCTGAGCTTCAAAGACTTCTTGCATACCAGACAATAGGCCTTTGTGTGGAAGATAGGGAACAGGTCTCGCTATCAGGTGGTGGGTTTCTAAACAAAAGAGATAGCAACTCCGAGCGGGGGAGCTCTGAAGAGAGTGTGACAGGAAGCGGCAGGCAATCGCAAGGCTTTGTGGGTAAACAGAACTTCCGGTTGCTTGAACCTCCCTGAAGGAGGGCACTGTGTGAGAAGTTTATAAAGGAGCCTGTCTAGGAACAAACTTCAGATTCGATAAGTAACTGGCCATGGGTTGTCCCTCGAATATGGGTTCTTGAGTGACCCATTGATCGTCTGGAAGAGAGTGGAAAGTCAATAGTAAGTAAAGCATTGTAAATGATTGTATGTTTGATGTGTTCATAATGGGATGAAGTCATATCTTTAATACTGTGAATGTTCTGTGCTTATTTTCTCTCTTACCAGGTTTTATTACCTATTTACCTAAATGTATTGTATGTGTGATTAGTAAAATAAACCACCTTAAAAGACATTTGGTTTGAGTAATGCCTTAGACTCACTCTCTCTCTCTACCCTTTCATTTGGGCTTAGTAACCGTTGTTTAACTCTGCACAAAGCAGAAAACTAGGTTGGCTATAAAAGTGAACAGTAATAAAACTATTTATGCCCCCGGAGGAGGCATCTATGAGTTTTAGGCGGAATAGCCGTGTTATACAGAAATATAACACAGTTATTAAACTCTAGTAATCCCCGGAGGGGATTTTAGGTTTAACCGTTAAATTACGCAGTAATTAAACTGTAGTGTCTCTTAAGAGAGACATCTATGAGTTAAGTTGATTAACCGTGTTATCATAGGTATAACACAGTTATTAAACTCTAGTAATCCCTGGAAGGGATTTCTTTAGGTTTAAAGTATTAATTACAAGTAAATAAACTAATGATAGTCTCCGGAGGAAACTTATCTGAGTTTAGTAATTGGAACTCTGCTTGTTACACTGTAATAAGACTGTAGTGTCCTCGAGGGGGACAGCTTAGAGTTAATAAGCGAAGGACACTGTGTTTGAACTCCGCTTATTACAGAGTATAAATTACCAAGTAATTAAACAATTATAAAACCGTGGTAGCCTATGTAATAGCTAGATAGGTATTAGGCCCTTGAAGCGGATGGTATAATTGTGTGATTTTTGTGTTGTTGTAAAGATATGACACACTAAAAGTAATTGAATTATGCGTGTTATATAAAGAAATAACAGTATAAAAACTCCTATAGCCATAGGAATGAAAACACACTGTCTCTTTAAGATGAGAAGTGAGTTGTAACAAAGTATCTATTAGACCTGGTTATGGGACAGGTTAAAATAGGTTATCAGCACTAACACTGGAGAAATGAACTAATGTTAGAGTGGAAATCAGCGCCGAAAGGGTCGGTGTGGGACAAAGAGTCTCCAACAGTCACAGCACAAAAGAGAGTCATCGAATCCACGAAGGACGGAGACAGCTGTTGCTTGAAAAGGACAGCTACTATTGTCGAGACCGTACGGGCGCTACCGTGAGAAGGCTACCGGGAAGAGAACCAACCAGGTGCTATGAACAAAGCCCCACAGTTTGCAAAAAGTGTGGAGAAAGGACTGTAGATTTGGGGATGCTGCGTGCTAACAGATTCTATTGTCTGAGCTAAGGATAAGGAGCTGAGGGAGAAGCTAGAAGCTAACCACAGGTTATGTAGCTATAGGCTACCGTTAAAAGTTTGATTAGCGTACCAGAGGGGGTGGGGGTTGCTACCAGCTAACTTTTCCTTTGTCTAGCATAGTGCTAAGCTAACAGCCACTGGGAGGGGGTGGGGAATTGGCTACCAGTAATACACTGCCTAACCAGACTTTGATAGACTGATACTGTGAGTAACTAGATGATTAGTGTACAAGAACAGGGGATCAATGGTAATCATTGTGGGTTAAATACTAGAATGTACATTGGTAGAGCAAAATATATCCTATCCAGTATTAATTAACAAAATTAACTAATGTAAGTAGACCATTAAAAGGCTTCTTGCGTGGAATGCTGATAGGGTGGGTGCTATTTTACAGGTTAAACACAGTGTTAATTAATTATTGTTGTTATATAGCTAAAGGCTGAAACAACACTGTTACTTGCTAAAAATAACTGACGATTGCTGTCACAGCCCATTGAATTAAGACTAACTAAGAGACCTTATACCCAAACAGGGGAAATGGCAGAGTTAGCTGAAAGAGTGAGAGCAGCAAAGAAAGTCTTTGAGTGGGAAATAGTGTTGGCTGAAGATGATATGTCTTTTCAGTGGCAGCCCAAAGAGCTAGCCACAAAGAAAGAGCATCTGAGGACAGTTTTTACTAGACTCTATGAGATTACAGGTGATTATATCACCAAGCTTATAGAAAGTGGCAGCGACGCATCTGAGGTTTACAAGATGATAGAAGCTTGTGAACAGAGGTTTGTTGAAACAGACCAGAAATTTGTGACCTACTTTTGGTCCAACTATGTGAAAGTGCAAATGCACAATCTAGTCCAGGAATTAGTGCAGGCTTTAGAGGAGGCTGAGAAGATCAGCTCACAGGCCGCGTCCAGCATGGAGCAAAATAAGAAAGGGCGTGAGTTATCTAGGAGACTCGGTTATCTTGAGGAAGCAATGCTGGGGTGGGAAGGCCATGTCTCTAGGCTTAAGGAAACAGAGATGTGCAATAAATATCAGCAGCTGAGGGAAAGAAAGGAAGCCCAGTTGACCAAATGGTTAAACCCCCCAGTGAATCCACATTCCCCTGCTGTGGGGGAAGGGCAAATGACTATCTCCACAGATAAGGCAGCAGATTCGGTCATAAAGCAGGAAGCAGACCACGCTGCAGAGGGGGGTAGGAATGTCACACCTACAGATGGATCAGCTGGGCCAGCAGTCCTCAGAGTGAAACCAGATGGCATCACTACTGCAAGGGACAACGCTGAGACCCCTTTCCACGCTGCTCCGAGGGAGGCAGGGACCCCTTTCCACGCTCCGAGGGAGGCAGAGACCCCTTTCCACGCTGCTCCGAGGGACCACGCGGAGAAGGAGGTCAATCCTGAGGAAGTAACTGCGGAGAACCAGTCACTGGAGATCGAGAGAGCAGCTTCGATGGACAACGCGGCGGAGGGATATCTCCTCATCACGACACGCAGGGAAGGCGCCGAGGAGGTCGTGACGGCCGGCGGAGAGGAGCCATCGGCGGCGGGGGAGGTGCCACTGGAGATCGCGAGAGAAGCGAGAGAAGCTGCAGGGGAGACCCCATTCCACGCTGCGATCGAGAGAGCAGCTGCAAAGGTGCCACTGGTGATCGATGGAGCTGGACCTGGGGACGAGACGCCTGCGGAGGAAGCCGAGGGGGATCGACCAGAGGGAGCCAACGTCGCAGATGAGCAGACCGCCAGGGAGGCAGCTTCAATGGACGTCGCCACGGCGGTGAAAGTCTTCACCAATCCACTCGACGCAGAGGGGAGCCAGTCACTGGAGGTCGCTGAACCAGGAGAGAAGCCGGCGAGGGCGTCAGTAGACGCCGCTGCTGCGACGGACGTCGCCGCCAGCCCACTCAACACGGAGAAGAAGGGATCCGAGTCGCCTGGCAAGGGTGGCGTTCGCTCCAAGCGCCCGTCTACGAAAGGTGGCAGGCAGATGGCCCAAAGCAGACCAGTCAGGCCTGTCAAGGGTGGCGTTCGCTCCAAGCGCCCGTCTACGAAAGGTGGCAGGCAGATGGCCCAAAGCAGACCAGTCAGGCCTGTCAAGGGTGGCGTTTGCTCCAAGGGCCCGTCTAAGAAAGGTGGCAGGGAACCAGCTACCAGCGGACCGGTGGCGTTCAAGAAGGGAGCCGCCGAAGACAGACCAGTCGGGTCTGTCCGAAAACGGGGACTGGGCGCCAAACCAGCTCCCCCAGAACCCCTCAGAAAGAAGTCTGAGTGGGTAAATACTGGCATCCGTGCGCCCGCTCGGAAAGAGAGGGGCGGGGTGCTACGTCAGGCAAAGAGAATGCGTCGTCCTGGTGGGGCTGTAACTAGAAAAAAGAAGGTGAAGATTAAAGATAAACTATCCCTTCTCCACCCCCCTGCGGGGGGGGCTGGGTGGAGCAGAGCTCCGCGCTCTTTCTCGGCGGCGGCTGAGAGAAGCCCCCAGAAGGGGGTTGGTGGGATTGCAGTCCCACTGGCGGCCAGAAGAGTGCCATCAGACGGTATTGCTGCTGCTGCGGAGACAGCTGCAGGGGATATCCATCCAGAGGGCGCCGCGGGGGACGTGACGGTCGAAGTAGAGACAGCCGAGGGGAAGACCGACACCAATTCACACACCGACATCACACCAGTGCAGAGCGTCATGGCACCACCTAAGAAAGGTGGCCGTCCCGAGCCTGAAGCCCTGTTGGGCCAAGGTGGGAGGTCAGTAGCGACAAGACCCAGACCAGTCGAGGTGAAAAAATGCAATTGTGAAAACTGCAAGCCTCTTGACCTCCTGAAAAAATGCAATTGTGAAAACTGCAAGCCTCCTGACCTCCTGAAAAAATGCAAATGTGAAACCTGCAAGCCACGTAAACCCTTCGCACCAGTCCGGTGGGTCGTGGGGAAATTGCGAGGGAAGAAGGAAAAGTTGAAGCAGAAAGTCACTGTCCCACCACAGTCATCAGCGCGGGCTGGTGGTGGGATTGCAGTTCCACTGGTGGCTGGTAGTGCCAGCAAAGTGACACTGACAAACGAACAGGCTTGACTAACAGGTCTATCCAGTTAGTAGCTGTGAACAGTGGTACGCGGTGCGGACAATAAGCGAAAAAGATGCCAACGTGGTGTCTAAAAAATCGAAATGTCTTATTTGAGCGACTGTTTACTTAGGAATTTCGAGAGATATTGTGTAAATGAATGTATCATTTGTAGTGTTTACGATATTACCAGAAGAAATAACTTGCATAATGAAATGTATTAATTTACTGCCGACAATATGCCACTAAGTCAAAATGCAACAATAATTTGGAAGGTTCTTCCATAACAACAAAATTATTCAGTACTGATGTGGACTCATGATCTGAGCAATCAGGCCCTTTTGAATTATTATTTGTTGATTGTATAAAAAGCATTTGGGATGTGGGCTGGAGGTTTAAATGCAGAGTGAAGTTTCTTAAAGGTAAGATTGTAGATCAGCCATTTTTAAAATCTTTTAAATCCTTTGCCCAAGTTACAATGTCAATTACCATGGCAACATGCCCTAAATAGGACATTGACTTACTAGGGAAAAAAGTGGGAGAAGAAAAGTTTTCCAAAACAATTTGAATTCCTAAAAAAGTTTAAAGATTACAAATTGAGAAAGTTAAGTTGAACTGTAAATTATTCCAAAATATGGGTTTAGAGCCACTTAAAGACAATGTGTGAAAATTGTGTTGAGAATGTAACCTGTATGAGTGTGGGATCAGAGCAGTTTACAGAGATGAAATCGAACTTTTCCGCCATACTTTCGCCAAATACTGACCTAAGCCATGATTTAAGAAGCCAAAAAAGCTCACAGTGAATGGTGGTAGTAGAGGTTGGTTGTGAGAGAACTGAACAGGGTTCAGTTATCACAGGTGGCAGGTGTGGAATAATCCATGATTATGAAAGATAACTGTGTATTATTATTGGTGCAACAGCAATGTGCTTTTATTGTCCTGCAGGAGTTAGCAAACATGTACTGTTTGAGTTGAGCCTAGTGGTACAGAGTGGGCAGAGGCAGGCTCCCTGCTGTGCTCCTGAGCTTCAAAGACTTCTTGCATACCAGACAATAGGCCTTTGTGTGGAAGATAGGGAACAGGTCTCGCTATCAGGTGGTGGGTTTCTAAACAAAAGAGATAGCAACTCCGAGCGGGGGAGCTCTGAAGAGAGTGTGACAGGAAGCGGCAGGCAATCGCAAGGCTTTGTGGGTAAACAGAACTTCCGGTTGCTTGAACCTCCCTGAAGGAGGGCACTGTGTGAGAAGTTTATAAAGGAGCCTGTCTAGGAACAAACTTCAGATTCGATAAGTAACTGGCCATGGGTTGTCCCTCGAATATGGGTTCTTGAGTGACCCATTGATCGTCTGGAAGAGAGTGGAAAGTCAATAGTAAGTAAAGCATTGTAAATGATTGTATGTTTGATGTGTTCATAATGGGATGAAGTCATATCTTTAATACTGTGAATGTTCTGTGCTTATTTTCTCTCTTACCAGGTTTTATTACCTATTTACCTAAATGTATTGTATGTGTGATTAGTAAAATAAACCACCTTAAAAGACATTTGGTTTGAGTAATGCCTTAGACTCACTCTCTCTCTCTACCCTTTCATTTGGGCTTAGTAACCGTTGTTTAACTCTGCACAAAGCAGAAAACTAGGTTGGCTATAAAAGTGAACATTTGTTTTTGATTGACCACAACATGTGTGGTTAATGTTAAGAATGTTATGTTACTTTGAAGCTATAGATTTGATGTTTACCTGGTATCCTAGTTTCTTTGAAGCATGACAATATTCTCTTATTATACTTACCCTGTTGTTTGTGGACTAGTGTTCATACCATTTACTCTGACTTTCAACGTAAGTCACTTTGGTCAAGTGGCAAACAGCCGAAGGTGAAACAACAGGGAGGCGTCAATTGATTTCATAGGTATTCTTGTCATTCTATGTCATGAACCAATGACCAAAGAAAAAAGAAAGGGTCAAAAGGTTATACATTTGTGCATGGAAACTTTTTTGAGATGACTGGAAATTCTGCACCCTGGCTGGCATACTAGTATGGCAGTTGCCTCCAGCAAAGACTAACCTGGGACACAGGCAGCTCCACGACCCTGCTTATGTTATGGTAGTGTCGGGGGAGCTTTGTTGCACTCAATGCCCTGCATAATATATGTCGGGCACGATGAGCACTGGTTTTGTATCACAAGTGCCGTTTCAAAACAGGTGAACCTATTCTATCCACCCTGGCTTGCCAACTAGGGTGGCTTGCTTGATGACACACAAGGCCTTCGGCTGCTCTGTGAGGGCACTCGCTCGCCTGGCTCACTCGGGCATGCCTCACGAACCTCAAGGCCTCAGTGTTGGCGCGCCTGCCTTGCTTTCCATGAATAGATTATATTTTAATTAAGAAAACCATTTCAATGAAACATTTTACGCTTACAATTCACAAAACCACTTGTCTATAGACAGGGTGGTCTGGGTCCTGAAACTGCTTGGGCCGTAGATCTGCCTGCTCCAATTCTGCAGATGCCCCATAAAGTCTGCGATGAATTCTCAAATTAGTTCTTCAGTCCCTCTATAGAGTTCTGTGGCAGCAGTGCAGAAGATTCACAAAATATATGTTTGGATGCTATGATAGAAATGCAGCAGGTTCCATTTCATTTCCTGAACTAGGCTAAACATCAGTTAATCATGGTTGCATAGCAATGAAATACTTAACATAATACATATTTCTGATTGGCTGATTGGATCCCGTTCCCACCCACCTCCTCTGTGATTTTTGCTAGCTTCCTAGCTGTTATTAGCTACCCACAATGTTCATGAGTACACAAACCACATTAGCATAAATCAAAACTTATGACTTCATCAAGATTATCAGAAAACTAGCTGGCATTACAGACCATGTAGCCATTGCTAATGAAGTATGCAAGCTGTAGACTGAAAATGAAGCAACAATATTTTAGGATAATAGATTATGCATTTAATAGGGTATAGCAGTGGCGGCCATGTTGTGGTTCCACCGATACAAAGCCCATTCATTTTTATCTTCGATATTTCATTTTTATGTTAATTATTTTAAGCCTACAATCAAGCCACCCAGGCTCCTGGTGAATCATGACCATAAAACCTTTGATTCTGTGAGAAGAAAAAATTATAATTAATTAATTAAACCGCAAAACAAAGGGTATTTATTAAATATAGTATATCATATAATTAAATATTCATTTTTGTTTTCTTCACAGAATCAAATGTTTTATGGTCATGATTCACCAGGAGCCTGGGTGGCTTGATTCTAGGCTTAAACTAATTGATTAAAAAAAAATCTGGAAATCTCTATGGGAAAATGAATGGGCTTTGGATCGGTGGAACCACAAAATAGCCGCCACTGCTATGCCCTATAGCAGAATTGTATAATTTGAGGGCTCTGTAATTCATGATTCATTAACTTTATGTTATTCACAAAAACTTCACAAAATGAACAGAAGAATACACAAAGTAAAGTCTGTTTTTTTAAATGTAGCTATAGCCTTGTCCTGTGCTTAGAGAACGTGTACATAAATCAGATCTAAACTTTGTCTCAATGGCTTTCAATTAGTTCAGTGGCCTCAGAATAAAGAAACAAAACGGAAAACAGGAATAACTGGAACATTACGTTTTCTTCTGGTTTGGCTAGTTTGGCCTAACGAAATTTGTGAAAAGCGGAGGAGAGATCATGTTTGACGTAAAATACGTTTTAAGTAAATGACCTAAACAGCTTCTCAAGTCTTCTCAGTTTCACAGGCTGTTTCTGTGTTTCATAAAACATTATAGTGGTTTGAGATGTATCCTTGATAGCTTGATATTTTTATTTATTATTATAATGTAAAAAATATATTTCGTGGACAAATTCAGGGAAGAAAAATTCTCTTCATTCAAAAAGATCAATCTGATACATTTTTTATGAAGATGGTCTCTGCGCATGTCTGGATATCATCTCACCATATAGTGTTATTGTGGGGGGGGGGGGGGGGTAGATGACAGTGAAGTGACAATTTAAGGACTTTTACGACCTTTTTAATTACAAAAAAAGACCATTACAGCATCAAAAGTAATCAACAAACTATAAAAACTGGTCAAACATTTGCCAAATTGTCAAACAATATAAGAAAGAGGCAAAACATTTGAATCTGATTGAAGCCGATCTGCTAGCCGATCTACAAGCTTACAACGCCTCACAATATTTATTTATATGGGGGCCGGGTCCCCAGCTCAAATATGATTATTTTGAGGGGTCGCGACCTGAAAAGGTGCCTATTGCAGAAACTTAGTCACTTCACATTGAAAAACATGCGACCTGGTCCCACATCGGTTTGTGATTAATTCCTGAAAAATCCAAATCACTGACAGTTGGGTGCATGCAGGCTATTAAGACGGATTAACAGTCTGTTATTTTGCCTGTCGTGCAGGATTTACATTTTCGTCAAATGGTAAATCGTACAGCGGCCCATATGGCGACTCTGACTATGCATTGATTAGGCCACAGTTTCCCAAACAGTGGGTCGGGACCCATTTGTGGGTCGCGGACCCATTTTTATGGGTCACTAAATAGGCTATTCAATGATTTTTCAAAATAATTTCATTAATAAAAATAATAATAAAAATGAATAATAAAGAAATAAATTGGAAAACAAATGTTTAAGACTTAGTGAAAATAGCCGATCTACAAGCTCACTGCATGTGACGTTGTGAGCTTGTATCTGCTATTTTCACTAGCTTGGATCCTGGGGAGACATCAAATTTCTCTTTTGGGTCTTGAGTTAAAAAGTTTTTTTTTGCCTTTTTACATTATTGTGTGTGGGCGTTTGTGTGCGTCTACGCGCTCGTGAAGTGAGCGTGTAAGCTTGTATTACACCAACAAATTGCAGGTGAAGCTGACTAACAGGGCTCTGGTAACACTGTGTAAATAATACTAATTATTATTATATTATTAAAGTTTACATATCTTTACATCTTTACCAACCAATTATTTTGCATACATGCAAATACGGCCAAAAAGTAGCCCATAGCCTATACAAATCCTTCTCCCAGCCATCCTGGTTCTCAACCTTTTTTAGGCCGCAACCCCCCAAAATAATCATATTTGAACTGGGGACCAGGACCCCCACCATGACAAGCACATATATAGGAGTTGAGGAAGTAAGTTTGACTCTGTTCCACAGATAAATATTGTGAAAATAGCAGATCTACAAGCTCACAAGGCCTTGCGTTGTGAGCTTCTATTTTCACCGATCTGCTATTTTCACAAATGTTGCCTCTTTCTTATATAATTTGACAATTTGGCCAATGTTTGACCAGTTTTTATAGTATAGTTTATTGATTTCTTTTGATGATGGTGTTTTGTCTTTTTTTCCCTTTTTTTTAAGGTTTTAAAAAGGTCTTAAAATTCCTTAAATTGTCACTTCGCTGTCATCTGGGGACCCCCCAACTCCAACCACCCCCCTGGCTGGGGGTCCCGACCCACAGGTTGAGAACCACTGCATAGTGTAGCTCCATCGATTCGTTCCTGGAGAACACTTAACAAACTAATGACCACTGATGGCTGATTAATATTGCATCAACAACAAATCCACCACCACACTGTTTGGCGACAATATCAAATGGCGCTCCACGTTTTTTTTCTTCCTTCATTCAAGCGGCCAGTGGATGAAGGCTGGAGCCCACAATATTTTTTTTTTTGCCGGAGTGCTGCTGGAAACACAAAATGATAAATAAAGGGTTATAGTGTATTTCATTCGATTTATTCGTCTAATTCGAGAGCAGTGGCGTCTTTGAAGGCAGACACTTGGTGTAAATGTACAGTTAAAATATTCCTACTCGCAGGTCCCCAGGGGGCAGAGCTCCGCCAGTCCCCGGCTTCATTAAAATTTCATCAGTATCCCTCATGTGAAAGAAGGGGGGAAATGTTCAGGGGGAAAAGGGAAAAATAAAACAGAGGGCCTAATTATAACAAAAGGAAACAGCGGCGCTGCCCTTTTCTTTTTGTCTAAATCTCTCCCATAGATCTCTCCTCTCTCAATGTATATGGAGCGTCTATACAGGAACGTGATGCGGGTCTGATGATGTGGCTGTTGTTGCTTCAAGGTAAACTGTTTTGGTTCACATATTTTAAAGAGAAAACGAGAGACCTTCGATTTTCTCCATTGTATAGGCCTACTGAGGTCTATATGCTGTGTGTGTGTGTGTGTGTGTGTGTGTGTGTGTGTGTGTGTGTGTGTGTGTGTGTGTGTGTGTGTGTGTGTGTGTGTGTGTGTGTGTGTGTGTGCGTGCGTGCGTGCGTGCGTGCGTGTGTGTGTGTGTGTGTGTGTGTGTGTGTGTGTGTGTGTGTGCGCGCGCGCGCGCGCGTGCGTGCCAGCCTGCCTGCCTGCCTGCGTGCGTGCGTGCGTGCGTGCGTGCACGTGGCCTTGTAGTTGGTACCGGGGCTCAGATTTATTCTCTATCAAAGAATCTAAATCGATTTTCTCGCAATATCTGAAAGTGAAATAGGCAACAGCTCTAGCCCAGCGAGTCTCCATATATCTGTTGCAGTGCACGGTCTTGTCAGGCAGATATAAGGCTCACTGCATAAAGTTAATTTCAATTCCCGATGAGACACTCACTCCGCAGCCCTCCCTGACCAGCGGTAATTAACAGGGAGGCCTAATGACTACTTACTACGCTCCCCCATAATTATCTGGTTTTCATAATTTGATGTGTAATTTAATAATTCGCTCTTATTAACGTATTAAGTGAATGGCTCATTTAGGGGAAATTAGAGGCACTCACCAGGAGCATCTTTTAATTGATGAAACATCAGAGCTGTCTCATTAATAACGCTCGTTTTGATACTTTTTTTCTTTCTTTTTTTTACATAAAGCCTACCCCAATTGACGACAGTGTTAGAAATCTATCATTTAATCACAAAGATTTAATGCATTGTGGCTAAACCCCCAAAAGTCATGGGCCTGCTGGTGAAATATATTTTTCACGTCATGGTGAGAATTTCAGCTGAATTGGAGCAGGACTTGAAGCAGTCGAGGCCAAGTCGAGGCCAAGCTAATTTATTTGACTATGAACTGTAGATTAAATATTATTTTTGCTGAACTACTGCTAAAATTATCTGATTTTATTACATAAGTGCGCAATACAATTCGATAAATGCAATTAACTGCCATCGACCTATACAGACAACAGTAGCCTGCACGTCTCCTTCTGTTGTGCTCAGTCAGTGTGCTGCTCCTATCGAATAATCAAATTAGAATTATTGTTAATAATCACATGCAAATACATTCAGGTGATGTAGCCTAAGAAATCGCTTCAGAGCGCGTATGAATGATTTCTGAAGAGCAAATTGTTTTTCTTTATGCTATTCATCAGTGTTCATTTAGCACCGGGAGTGTAGCCTACAAATGTAACGAATTTGACCCGTAAAGGTCCATTTGGCTCCATTAACTAACACAGGGTATTACATTATGCCAGGGGTCTTCAACAGGGGGTCCGGGATCCTTAGGGGTCCTCAGAGATACTACAGGGGGTCCGCCAAATCTTTGTGTGATTTTTACCTGAACCACTTCAACCCACCATCCCAATTTTTGGAGAACTTTAGCCAAAAATAGCAGATCTACAAGCACACAACACCTTCTGCGAGGCACTTGTAGATCGGCTATTTTCGGCAAAGAGGTTTGGTGTAGAGGGGGGGGAAGCAGACCAAGTACAGAGTGAAAGGTCAAGTTTACTATATCGACGGTTTAAGTGGTCTATGAAGCTATCTATGAAAATATATATATTTTATACAATATATAATGGGGGTCCCTGCTTCATCTCTCTCTCAGCCAAGGGGTCCTTGGCCTGAAACACGTTGAAGACCCCTGCATTATAGCTGTCTCTGTCAGGTAGCTATCCATGGTGCTGAAACCACGACTGTAGCACACTGTCAACCAGCCAACCCATGGCTGCCCTAACAACAGAGCGATACTATTGAAACACCCGTTCAACATGTATTTATTTTCTCCTTCTTCCCTTATCTATAGTCATATGAGTGGAACCAAAAAAGCAAGGTGCGCTGTGCTTCAAAGCCGAGGCTGTGCCCCCGCATGCATTGATGCAGCGGCGGTGTTGAGTGTGTATTTAAATAGAGACGGGCACTTTGGCAGCAGAGCTGTTTTTCTGGCGGGCTGACATCTGGCAAGCCTGCGCTCCAGGGAGCCATCCAGCTCTCCATAGACTCTCTGATTAGACTCTAATAGAATATTAGCATTTGCTCTCAGGTAAGGCTACAGCGAGCCGCATATAAGCTGGCAGACAAGTCAGAGGGAAAAGAAAGAAAGCACGTGTCTTTTACATTGATGGGGTGGTGGAAAAGGTAATAGGCCCAACATAATACAGGCTAATACGGCCATATGTCAGACCTACCATAATGCCCTCTGACCCCCAGTCTTGTCAAAGCCATAATGAGACTATTCAACTTCCAATCAGTTAAAGTTGGCAGCACAAGATAGTTTTGTCAATCAAAGATATGTAATCTGTACATATTTTTCGTTTAAAATTGTGCAACTCCACACCTGAGATGTGCCACTCTTCATGCCCCCCAAAATCCCTACTGTATACTCATGGAAAACGTCCGATTAAATGTTAAAATTTGTTCTTTAATCAAACACATTTTGCAGGTCAATAACGAAATAACTCAAAATCACATGAATGTAATAAAGTAATAGAATTATTTTTAACCAGGAACCCAAAAAGCAACATACATTACAGAAATAAGTTACCTCAGCTAAAACAGCAATACAGCAAAACCTGTACGGATATATTTATGTGCATCGACTGGTTCCAATGAAATATTTACATCGTTACACGTATACTTCCATGAAACTGTTCATCTTCTCTTTAAGAAAACATTACTAAACAATGTGATTTTAACAAGCAACGACTTCATAATGATGCGCGCATATTTATACAAATAAATACCAGAAAAAACATACATAAAATAATTTTTTGTTTAAAAAAGGAGAATACTATCTCATATATTTCTCGATTGTACCATCTCAAAAAATCGTAAATGAAAAATTCGTGACTATATATTTCACAGTTGTTCTTCCCTTTTCCCTTTAACACTTAACTTGCTGTCAGAATTTGATTTTCTCAAGCAAATCGAGGAGGAGAAGGAGGGGAGGGATCCCAATAAATATATAATGATGTAAACATGACCTCACTCGATAAATAGCCTAGGCCTAGTTTATAAGAGACACCGGCCCACGCTGGATTGCAAACTTATTGCAGCCGGTAAAAATAATCATATTATTCCCCCAGTTTGAAAACTCAATCGCTAAACTGTCCTCCTATTTCAATATGTCCATCTTGGCTACATTATTATGGGGCCTAATAAAACAAACCCTATCGTTTCCCCCCAAAACCCTCGGCCTCTTGCAAAACATAAGAGCCTAATCTCCCTGATTCTTCGCCTTTCACTACACGTGTTAACAAAGTGGAATAAATTACACACTGGACACAAAATGAAGTGTGTGACAGCTAAATTAATAATTTACACTGGGTTATTTGGCAGTAATCTAATAATAGCTTTCAAGACCAAGCAATGTGTTTGTCCTCTTCCCCTCAGTGGGCCCTGAATAAATGTCAGACTGCATTGTTGTGAAGTCGAAGGGGATGAAGAAAATGTAGCTTATACTATAGGCCAAAATATACATACACACCAATAGTCACCAGCCAAGTGCTTTGAGTTATTATAGCCTACAGCGTGTAAAATAACAATAATTGCTATTTTCACTAGGCTATTATTTAATCAGCAACCTATTAGTCCTCATATTCTGAAATCAAACACACAAATAAGTAATTAAAGCATACAGGCCTAGAAACCATAGCCTACTGCGCTGATGTTTAAAAGGTGTTAGTATAGTAAGTGTTGAAATAGTGGCCTTACTTGCTCTGTCAAACGACGCGTTACTTGATTCCACAATCCCCCTTAGCGAATAAGACGTGACAGTGTTTTTCTTTCCTTTCTTTCTTTTTTTTTTGAAAATTTCAGTCAGCTTTTGAAATGTTATGAATTATTCGGAGTTCAAAGCACAAAGTCATCGATGATTGAAAAAGTGTGAGATAAGAAATATGATACAAATCGTCTCTGAACAGTTCCTTCCCAGTGTTTTTGTTGACCATGGGTTATTTTTCAAGAGCGATTGATTTTTGTTGTTGTTTTCTTTAGACGCATGCAGAGTATTTCATTCGTTTCTGTTTCTGTCGTTGGTTGCAGAACCAGACACGCACCACGTTCTTTTTGAGGTCCAATTTTTCTGCAATTGCAGCGATTTTCTCCGACGATGGACGCGGCTGAATGGCGAAATATGCTTCCAGGGAGCGCTTCTCTGGCGCGGCTATCGACGTGCGCTTCCGTTTCTTCTCTGCGCCATTGAACAACTCGGGTTTGTTAAGTTTGTCCCTGTGAGATTTCTCGGCTTCTTCCAGCCACGCTTGCAGAATGGGCTTCAAAGCGATCATGTTGTTGTGAGAGAGAGTCAGGGACTCAAATCGGCAGATGGTGCTCTGGCTGAGGGAGCCCACGCCGGGTATCTTCAGGTTGGCCAAAGCACCCCCTACATCCGCCTGGGTAACCCCGAGTTTGATCCGTCTCTGCTTAAACCTCTCCGCGAAGGCTTCCAAGTCCCGGGGATCGGCGTCCACGTCGCTCATGCAGCCCATGTGGGAGGGCAGCCCGTGGGCGTGAGCCATGTTGAGGGCCTGGTGCATGTGGTTCATGCCCGCCATGTGGGCCGGGTGCCCCGGCGTGGAGACCTGCACCGAACCGTCCGGCCCCGCCATGGCCCCCAGCGCGAGTCCCGGGCTGATGTGGTCCAGCAGGTCCCGTCCAGGCCGTGGTTGGGCTGGTGGTGGTGATGGTGATGGTGGTGATGGTGGTGGCCGTGGGGATGGGTGGATGGGTGTGAGATAGGCACCGATGAGGAGGACGAGGAGGAGGTGCAGGGGAGAGTGTTCATGGTGTGGTAGGTGGCGTCCGGCTTGAAGGGACTGTGGTGAGGCGGGTGCGGGTGGTGGTGGCTCTTGTTCTGCGAGGCGATATCCACCGCTGCCAGAGCTTCAGCACGGGCCAACAAACTCTCATCCAAGCCTCCGAATATATTGCTCTGCAATTGCAAATAGAATGCACACATAGCTGTCAGCAGGGAATACTCAGTCTCTCCTCTCCTCGGTTTAAAACATTTCCAGAATGTGGAAAAAAAAGAAATCCTAAAAAGGAGAGCACACACACACACACACACACACACACACACACACACACACACACACCAAAACAATATGCATGCAACATCCCAGGTCATAAAAAATAATATAAAAGGCAAAGCCGACTGAATACATAAGTTGGGGCAGAGGGGGAAAATGGAGGTGTTGGGTGATTTGCTAGTGCAGACATGAAAAAAACATCAAGCAAAAAAAAAAAAGTGGGCTGTCAAAATGTGCCTTTAAGCGGTGATTATGCAGAATACGTACCGGTGGGAGGCAGGCGCGGCGCATCGCCTCGGCGTTGCTGCTGATGATGGTGCTGTTGCTGTGTCTGGAAGACGAGCACGACGACGGCACGTTGGAAGTCATGGTGGAGCCGGTCGAGGAGGACGAGTGCAGGGAGTACTTGGGCTCCGGCAGGCTGTGAGCCATGGCGAAAGCCTGCTTGCTGTTCAGAGACATCATCATCATGTTTGCGGGTCGTCCGGGCTTCGGCAAGTTCCTTTAATAACAAGTGATGAAGACTCCGCCTCCTCCTCGAGTCGGGAGTTGAAGCCCAATTGCTTCGAAGGAATCTCTCAAGTCACTTGTCGAATAACTAGCAGGTGGATGATCGTCCAGTTCTCAACTTAGAGCATGTAGTTACCTATTTTTTTTAGCAACCTATTAGCCTATTTTTTTTTTTTTTGCAAATGAGATTTCTTAGGAGCCAACAACAACAAGCCATGCAATTGAGCTTTGCCTGTGCTCCTGGTTACCTCTTCCGTTATGGATAATAATCGCGATATTTCCCTCCTTCTCTTAATTGTGTCCTTTGTATTTTTGCTGCGGATATATATATATTTTTTGGAAATCTCCTCATGGATGATGACGCCAGGGGGGGAAAAAACGATCGAAAGCAAACAAAAAGTTTGCCGTCCTTCTTGAGTAGGATTTCCTTTTCTGAAAAGCGTAGAACTGTTGTCGCTGTGTGTTGTTCACTCCTTTTGGGGACAAAAAAGTGTCCG
>NC_137604.1:41790231-41802731 GCF_963280865.1 Gymnoscopelus braueri
TCCCGACCCACAGGCTGAGAACCACTGGTTTAATATGTCCCTACGGCAGCGACAAAGCTGTTGGTGCTACCGAACCACACTTTACATTGCAAGAGTTCATCCGCCGCTGGGGCGATTTTCCTGCTACTCCAGTGGCTCTCAACATGTGGGTCGGGACCCTCAGGGGGGTCCCCAGATGATTTTTTGGGGGGGTCCTTAGATGACAGTAAAGTGACAATTTTAGGACTTTTAAGTCCTTAAAAAAAAAACATTACTGCATCAAAAGTAATCAACAAACTCTATAAAAACTGTCAAATAATATAAGAAAGAGGCAAACATTTTGAAAATAGCCGATCTACAAGCTCACACTTGTGAGAGCTTGTAGAGCTGCTATTTTCACAATATTTATCTGTGGAACAGAGTCAAGATAAATGTAATACCTCAACTCCTACAATTCCAAGTGCTTGTAGTTCAAATATGATGAAATATGATTTTTTTTGGGGGGGGGATCCCAGTTCAAATTTTGAGGGGTCACGGCTTGAAAAGGTTGAGAATGTATAGCATGTAGCTATACTCAGTCAAGCGGGGCGACAGGCGCTGAAGCCACCTCACCTCCACCTCCAGCCCCCCCCTCCCCCATTCGCTCCGGAGACTTCAAGGGGCAATCAGTGTCTCCTCTCATATATACCGACAGACTGATCTATGATGAAACTTTAAAGAAATCATTTATATTTCACCACCTCTAAATCGGCGTTATGAAATTTTCATCCTACAATGAAACACAAAAGTGTATATCTTAGGTCAAATAAATCAGCGCAGCTGCTCACCGAGCCAATTGATTTTGAAGTAGGCTATTCAATTTTGATGTTGTCTTCAGGGTGTCCACGTCACTTACGTAACTATTATTCATGAATATTAGTTACGTAAGTTACGTGGACAAGTTACCTGTCCTTCCATCAAACGCATCGGCGGGAAACCTATATAGGTTTCCCGCCGATGCGTTTGATGGAAGGACAGGCAAGACTTGAAGACTATTAACGACTTGTGAAGGAACCTGTCATAACGACCAGAAGCACCATTTAGTGAGTGAATCATTTCCTCGGGGACACTAGGCCTATAGCATGTAGGCTATTTAATTAAATATGTCCGTGAATTTAACTAAAAATCCTAATTCAGAAAATGACATATTGCCTAATCTTGAATTGCAAAAATGATTTATTTCATTTTTAATGCAATTTAACCCACGTGGCCGTCCACTATGTCATTTGATGAATAACTGAACAGAGGTCTCCAAAATACAATACATCTACTTGGATTTTGAATAGATGTCCTATACGGAATTGTTCCTGTAAATATTAACTGTCTGTATAGGCTATGGACCACATAGGTCTTTATAGGACAAAGACATGGGATTTCATATCTTGTATAAGGTAATAATGTTGGCACTATTGGGATTGTTGTTTTAATGGTGCTAAGTGTTTCCCAACCCAGCTAAATGATCTGACCGCTTTTGGAACATTTTATGTCTCAATTTGTAGAATCGCAGGGCATCTTTATGTCCTTATCAAAAGCTAACAGTACAAAAAACAAAACAACACAAAACACAGAGCCCTCAGTGGAATTCCTTTAAAAAGGAAATATTTTCAAACACCTCAGTGAGAGTTGAGACTTACTAGCCTACATCTAAATAAATAGATACCAGCTAAAAACAAAAGTAAAACTCAAACACAGACAGAAAGGGATGGAAGGGGGGAGGTGGGGGGGTTGTAGAGCGCACAGTGGAACAGCAGCAGTGAGGCTTGATGTAACTCAGGTGACTTGTTTGCTTTCTTCCCTTTTCTCTGCCGCCCCCCCGCCACCCCCCCCCCCCCCCCCCCCCCATATTACTTACATACAAATCAAGGCATGTTGCAGAGGTGCCTGTGTGCTTTTACACAAAGACACAGTCTCCTCGCTTTCCCTCAGGAGCTCTCCACGTTAACAATCCCAATTACACCGAGACCACCAGAGACAGCTGGGTTTTTTTTTTATTACAGAACCGCTCCTTTGTACCGCCAACAAGGTATGTCGCTATCTGCCTCCACCGCTGCTGCTGCTGCTGCTGCTGCTGCTGCTGCTTTTAGCTGCTAGACGTGAACACAGAGACAGAGCTATATGCAACACATCTGCCAGCTCCAGTGAAGAGGGGGGGGGGGTGAAGCAGAGAGGAGAGAGAGGAAGAGAGGAGCGGAGCGGATGAAGGCTCTCAGCTGCTCGTTCCAACACTGACGCCTTTATTCAGAGCTTCAACACTCCCACCCCACCCTTCCCTCCCCCTTTTTCTGATCTCACTGAGCTCTTAACATGCTGGAGCAGAAGGTCAGTGCTTGTTGGAAGTGGGTCTATAAAAGAGAACTGGCTCTAACTCAAGACAACAGCAACAGTCCCCCCCCCCCCCCACACACACACACAGACACACACGCGCGTGCGCGGCGAGGGGTGGTGGGGGCAGTGTGTTTTGTGCTTTTATTTATTCATCTGCTTTACCTGGAGGGAGGGGGACAAGAAGTGTGACAGGTTCCATAGCAAACAATCTGCATTGCTGTAATGTTCTGTAAATTCTCTCTCTCTTACTCACGGGCACACACAGACACACACACAGACACACACACACACACACACACACACACACACACACACACACACACACACACACACACACACACACACACACACACACACACACACACACACACACACACACACACACACACACACACACACACACACACACACACACACACACACACACGAAGACTGACGCTAAGTGCACACACAGAGTCACTCACACATGGTTACACACAAATGCACCACAAAAGGCCTACAAGCCTTCAGGAAAACGCTACGTGTCACGCGCTGTCGACTCTCTCTCTCTCTCTCAGGGACTCAAATGACTTACCAGTTGCAGACAATGAAAGAGATTTCAGCAAACTACATGAATTGGAGTTCAGCTGCTATATGGAGTCCTTTGTGGGCTTTCGGTTTGATCTTTAGTTGAGGGCTAGCATCAACGGTGTTCAGGGTGTTGGTACCTCCTGTTGTGCAGGTTGATACCAAACGGCAAACTCGTCTGTGAACGCTAAGTTCAGCTTGTGCATAAAACAGCACAACATTTGAAAATGGCTGAGACGGAACTGTGACCCTAAAACATCTTGACCGTTGAATCTCACTGTCTCAAACAATTAGTTTGGTCACTAAAAGGAACCAAACATCAATCTTGAATGTTTGCTGACAACTAGTTGTGTTTGTCTTTTTATCACATTGATTCTGTGTTATTGAGCAAATAAACTAAATTAGAACTAAACACCTATGTTGTTATTTGATTGAGAGCCAACTAATATGGATGTCGAGGCTTAGACCTCCTCTGTTTGATCAGTGTCATGGTGGCTGACGCCGTCCACCAGCCTCCACTGTAAGGATTACAAATAGCCAGGCTCAGACCAGCCCAGTCCCACCTATTCTAGCAGCCAGAGCCCCGACCCCAGGCCACAGCTGATTACAGGGCCTGGAAATGAGGGGAGCCGTGAGGTCAGCAAAACAAATAACACCACCACCACCACCACCACCACCAGCCCCCCATTACACACCGGACAGCCAACCATCCTTTGGGGGGTTTTGGGGAAGCAGTAGATTCTGTTGGCCAGCCAGACCCCCCCCTCTAGGCTCCAGGGTAGCAGTTGATAAGGTCAGGCCTCATAATGATGTCACATACCTTTAGGTACTTCAGATCAATATCGAGAGAGGCATGCCACCACCACACCTGACACTCAGTCAAATAACATACCAGACCGAAACAGAGTGAAGAAGAAAAAAAAACTGTGACTTTGATGAAATATTCTCCTCTGATAAAAAACGAGTTCCCGTTCACCAGCCTCCCTCTTCCTTTGTAGTTCTAACTTATTCTTGTGTTCTATAACTTTTAATGCACTGCGTTTCAGTTTTCCATCAAATTTGAAATAATTCCACAAGTCTGCATGATGAGGGTTTAAAAGGATGAGGCCATACAAAAATGTTATATTCTTCAATAAAACATATTTAACCCAGAATATTTGTGTACCTGTGAATAAATGATATTCACAGGTACACAAATATTCTGGGTTAAATATGTCTCTATGTCTAAATGATATTCGATTTTATACAGTGCTGATGCTTGTGGTTATGTACAGTCACATTGGGAATCCCTTTGAGGCAGCCAAAACCCTAGGTGAAGTGACAGTGAATGTGATATCTATGAAGGTGGGCCTTGCGGAGAACACAAACCAGGGAACTTGTGACTGTATAGAATGTGTGCGTCAGGTGCCATACAAGTGATTAACACTGGGAGGATGACTGCAGAATTCTGTCCAACCTGGTTGAACATCTCCGCGTACCTCTCTCATTAGGTTGACTGTCCCGTGTGGCATTATACGGCTTGTCACCAGCTTGTCTAATGGCGGAGGCTAATTGACCTCCTTTCCCCCTTTCTTCCTCACAAATGAAAAGATTTCCCCCGTCCTCTGATGGAGCATGTCACAATCTGATCCGACAAATTAAAAAGCTCTGCGCTGTCACACTGTCATCGCTCGGAGCCCGCGCCTCATCAGGCTTAATGATCACTTTTCTTCATCCAAACCACGGTGCTGCGATGCCAAACACAATATTTAAAGGGCACACTGCACACAGATACTGAATGAGTGAGTGCACGTGCGTGCGTGTGTGGGTGTGGGTGAATGTGTGTGTGTGTGTGTGTGTGTGTGTGTGTGTGTGTGTGTGTGTGTGTGTGTGTGTGTGTGTGTGTGTGTGTGTGTGTGCGCGCGTGTGCGTGTGCGTGTGTGTGAATATGTGACTGTGTGATGTGTGCAACTGTGTGCTCAGGTAACATTTGGGTTCCTAATGTTGAATGTGCAATTTTGCAGTTTTGATTTGTTTTGTTTTTTAATTTGGAAGAATTTGAGTCTGAAATCCTTTGTTCTATTTCCTTCCAATTCCTTCCATTACTCAACTCCAAACAGATCCTATTTTAATTTGCTGTTCATACATATTACCAATGCAAATGTAACTTTTACAACCACATAACATGCATAATTATGTAAAACTCATGTTTTACACTCACTCTCCTGTCATACAGTGTATTGTTAAACCTTGTACCCACAGCTCAGTGAACCATTATGTTTCAGTTAATGAAAATGAATCATAGTCTAGTGTTAATACAAAATACATACTTTCCCTCTGTTTTCATACTTCAGTCAATGAACACATGTATAATTCTAAGCAGATAAGCAGAACAATGAATGGTTGAATGCTTCTCCCTGTCAATATTGTCTAAACTGCATCAATGAAACATTGGTTTATGGTTCATGGCTTTGCAGATCTCTAGTAGAATATGACCTACCTCATAATTTCAAAGGTTTTATTGGAAGCACACTGATTATGTTTGGTAACACTTAAACTGTAAATTAATGGTCTCACAATATTTGGATCACAAAATAATATGAACATGGTTTGATTGCTAAGAATGCTAATGTTTTTTAGATTGCACAAATCTAAAAAGTGTTTTCAGAACCATAACATGACAGCTTTCGATACAGCACATACTGTAGGTTTATCCACTTTTAGCACAGACATGCTATGTAGTGGACATTATCGGGATATTATCGAACCATTGGTTTTAAAAGTGCATGATTGGCATAAAAACACTCAAAGGAAAATCTAAAGATTACAATATTCTCTGTGATAGAATTTGATGTAGATCCCAATTTAACAAGTAAAACATAGCATTTCAGTCTTTTTCATGAATTCAGAAAGACATACTCAATAATTTATTGGAATCAAGTCCAATAAAAGATTTGATCAACACCGCATCCAGCTAAGATGTTTCTCCTTTTTTTCCCACTGACATCTAATGACAACCGAGCAGCCTGCCTTACACTGCCTTACACGATAACAACATGAGAGCTTGTCCGCCCGTTCATCGCTGGCCAGAGAGAGAGAGAGAGAGAGAGAGAGAGAGAGAGAGAGAGAGAGAGAGAGAGAGAGAGAGAGAAGATGTGACGCTCTCATTAGCAGCAATCAGCGGCCCCGTCGGCTCCCACCTATTCTAGCAGCCAGAGCCCCGACCCCAGGCCACAGCTGATTACAGGGCCTGGAAATGAGGGGAGCCGTGAGGTCAGCAAAACAAATAACACCACCACCACCACCACCACCACCAGCCCCCCATTACACACCGGACAGCCAACCATCCTTTGGGGGGTTTTGGGGAAGCAGTAGATTCTGTTGGCCAGCCAGACCCCCCCCTCTAGGCTCCAGGGTAGCAGTTGATAAGGTCAGGCCTCATAATGATGTCACATACCTTTAGGTACTTCAGATCAATATCGAGAGAGGCATGCCACCACCACACCTGACACTCAGTCAAATAACATACCAGACCGAAACAGAGTGAAGAAGAAAAAAAAACTGTGACTTTGATGAAATATTCTCCTCTGATAAAAAACGAGTTCCCGTTCACCAGCCTCCCTCTTCCTTTGTAGTTCTAACTTATTCTTGTGTTCTATAACTTTTAATGCACTGCGTTTCAGTTTTCCATCAAATTTGAAATAATTCCACAAGTCTGCATGATGAGGGTTTAAAAGGATGAGGCCATACAAAAATGTTATATTCTTCAATAAAACATATTTAACCCAGAATATTTGTGTACCTGTGAATAAATGATATTCACAGGTACACAAATATTCTGGGTTAAATATGTCTCTATGTCTAAATGATATTCGATTTTATACAGTGCTGATGCTTGTGGTTATGTACAGTCACATTGGGAATCCCTTTGAGGCAGCCAAAACCCTAGGTGAAGTGACAGTGAATGTGATATCTATGAAGGTGGGCCTTGCGGAGAACACAAACCAGGGAACTTGTGACTGTATAGAATGTGTGCGTCAGGTGCCATACAAGTGATTAACACTGGGAGGATGACTGCAGAATTCTGTCCAACCTGGTTGAACATCTCCGCGTACCTCTCTCATTAGGTTGACTGTCCCGTGTGGCATTATACGGCTTGTCACCAGCTTGTCTAATGGCGGAGGCTAATTGACCTCCTTTCCCCCTTTCTTCCTCACAAATGAAAAGATTTCCCCCGTCCTCTGATGGAGCATGTCACAATCTGATCCGACAAATTAAAAAGCTCTGCGCTGTCACACTGTCATCGCTCGGAGCCCGCGCCTCATCAGGCTTAATGATCACTTTTCTTCATCCAAACCACGGTGCTGCGATGCCAAACACAATATTTAAAGGGCACACTGCACACAGATACTGAATGAGTGAGTGCACGTGCGTGCGTGTGTGGGTGTGGGTGAATGTGTGTGTGTGTGTGTGTGTGTGTGTGTGTGTGTGTGTGTGTGTGTGTGTGTGTGTGTGTGTGTGTGTGTGTGTGTGCGCGCGTGTGCGTGTGCGTGTGTGTGAATATGTGACTGTGTGATGTGTGCAACTGTGTGCTCAGGTAACATTTGGGTTCCTAATGTTGAATGTGCAATTTTGCAGTTTTGATTTGTTTTGTTTTTTAATTTGGAAGAATTTGAGTCTGAAATCCTTTGTTCTATTTCCTTCCAATTCCTTCCATTACTCAACTCCAAACAGATCCTATTTTAATTTGCTGTTCATACATATTACCAATGCAAATGTAACTTTTACAACCACATAACATGCATAATTATGTAAAACTCATGTTTTACACTCACTCTCCTGTCATACAGTGTATTGTTAAACCTTGTACCCACAGCTCAGTGAACCATTATGTTTCAGTTAATGAAAATGAATCATAGTCTAGTGTTAATACAAAATACATACTTTCCCTCTGTTTTCATACTTCAGTCAATGAACACATGTATAATTCTAAGCAGATAAGCAGAACAATGAATGGTTGAATGCTTCTCCCTGTCAATATTGTCTAAACTGCATCAATGAAACATTGGTTTATGGTTCATGGCTTTGCAGATCTCTAGTAGAATATGACCTACCTCATAATTTCAAAGGTTTTATTGGAAGCACACTGATTATGTTTGGTAACACTTAATCTGTAAATTAATGGTCTCACAATATTTGGATCACAAAATAATATGAACATGGTTTGATTGCTAAGAATGCTAATGTTTTTTAGATTGCACAAATCTAAAAAGTGTTTTCAGAACCATAACATGACAGCTTTCGATACAGCACATACTGTAGGTTTATCCACTTTTAGCACAGACATGCTATGTAGTGGACATTATCGGGATATTATCGAACCATTGGTTTTAAAAGTGCATGATTGGCATAAAAACACTCAAAGGAAAATCTAAAGATTACAATATTCTCTGTGATAGAATTTGATGTAGATCCCAATTTAACAAGTAAAACATAGCATTTCAGTCTTTTTCATGAATTCAGAAAGACATACTCAATAATTTATTGGAATCAAGTCCAATAAAAGATTTGATCAACACCGCATCCAGCTAAGATGTTTCTCCTTTTTTTCCCACTGACATCTAATGACAACCGAGCAGCCTGCCTTACACTGCCTTACACGATAACAACATGAGAGCTTGTCCGCCCGTTCATCGCTGGCCAGAGAGAGAGAGAGAGAGAGAGAGAGAGAGAGAGAGAGAGAGAGAGAGAGAGAGAGAGAGAGAGAAGATGTGACGCTCTCATTAGCAGCAATCAGCGGCCCCGTCGGCTCGCACAACAGAAATCGAGCGTGGCGCTTTACCTGCTGACTTTGTGTGTATAACTTTATAATTTATGCCGTGTACCCAGTACTATTGACAAAAAAACGCAGCAGTGTGATCAAAGCCAGCCGCTCAGGACGTTGGACGGGGCCACGAAGACAGGGCCTGTAACACTAATGATCTTCAAACGCTCTGCTGATTTCACTGGGAGCTATGCACAACTCCCTAGCAAGTCCCCCTTCCATGCACCCACACCTCCCGTTCCTCTTCCCCCCCTGGAGGTAATTGTGCCTGGCTGGTTAGGTGACAGGTGTCAAGTGGCCCCTCCTCATCTGATTCATCATGTAAAGCAGAGCTCCTCTCTCTCTCTCTCTCTCTCTCTCTCTCTCTCTCTCTCTCTCTCTCTCTCTCTCCCCCTCCACTATCTATCTATCTATCTCTGCCTTGTTCTCCATTTATCTGTTCCTGTTCCTTCTCTTTAACTCCCTCAGTCTCTCCCCTTCCCTTCTTCTATCTCCATCTCCATCTCCCCTCTGTCATATCCCCATTTAACCATCTCATCATCATCATTACCTTGGTGTTACTCAAGGCCTTCTTTTGCTTGTCAGAACAGTGGGGTGCTTGAACTGTATCACTTGAACTGAATGTATAGGGTCAGATTGGTGAAAACAATTAGTGCTCTGTGAACATTGAGGAAATATGCAAATATTGCAAGAGAGATTTAGTGAGAGAGACGTGCAGTCTTGGATGCACGTTGGATATCAGAATTGTGCATGGCTCTGTCCCTTTGTAATTAAATGCTATGCCACTGTTACCTTTGAAGCTCTGGTCCTCTCTGGGGCCTGATGAGGATAGCTGGCAGGAAGGCTGGTGGCTGCCTGGAGGAACATCTAGCATGATGCTGATGAATGCTATGGTGCCAGGGAGCCACTGGCAGAGGGACAGGACAGGAGATTTAACTCTGATCAAGTGTCCTGCAACCCAGTGAGCACTCTGAAACACTGAAGAAAAACAGTGATAAACAGAGAGAGAGAGAGAGAGAAGAGAGAGAGAGAGAGAGAGAGAGAGAGAGATGAGAGAGAGAGAGAGAGAGAGAGAAGGGGACCCACGCCCTCTCCATGCCTGCCTGTCTAAGCAGAATCCCATAGGGACCTGCCATACACACGTCTCTCTCTATTCCCGTCTCTCTCTCTCTCTCCACACACACACACACACACACACACACACACACACACACACACACACACACACACACACACACACACACACACACACACACACACACACACACACACACACACAACACGTCCCAGTCATTAATTCCTGCTTTGCATCTCCACACCATGTAATATTTATGGGTCACCGCAGCTTTGTGTTCACAAATGGAAACGCCGAGAGGGGAAAAAAAGAGACACGATACCTCAATCAATTGAGTGAATAAGGTTCATCCTGTCACACCAAGCCAGTGCTTAGCCAGCATTCTTTCTTATGACCTCTAAACAAGTGTTTTGTCTGATGGATTCCCCCAACTCGAGACGAGGCTGAGATCACGCACACACCCTCAAAGCTGCAGGTAGCTGGCAGAGGTGCTGCGATGGCAGTTGAGGCTTTTTCAAAGCCGACAAAATTGAAGAACGACGACCAAAACTAAAAGTGCATTAGTCGGTGAATATGCAGTTAATCGTTTTCTTTAAAAAAAGAAATATATATATAAAAAGATCTTGGAGTGCTGACTGTTTTTCGTGCGCCAAGTACTCCATTCCTCACGCATAAACTACCAATCTGAACCGCCTGATTAATCAGTGGAAGTCTTGGCTGGATTTTCCTCCTGTACATCTGACGGATCCTAATTGGGCAGGAGGAGGGGTGAGGGTCTTTTTTTCCCCACTTCCCAAAGACATTGCGGGAAAAGCTGATGTGATGCAACAGTGGGAGCCGTACCCTCGCTGCCTTTTGAATTGACAGCGGTCTCAGAAACAGAACCCTGAGGAACGCCCCCCGCCACCCCACCCCACCCCCCCCCCTCCTGCGACTGAGCATGGCTCACCACACCCCTGTAGAGATTTGAGGGCCACTTTGAACTCTAATCCACTCAAAATGTGCTGATAATTTTTTCCTTGCCAGGGACACTCTCTGCCTGGTGTCACGAGAGTGGCCTCGCGGGAGTAGATCAACCAATGATAACAAAGTAGCCAGATGTCTGGCGCTGGCATGCTCCCAGAAGCCAGACAGCGGCACGCGGCAGCATCCGCTGTGGGCCGCAGATCAAAGATACCTGAGAATTACTTATGGGCAAAAATTTGTGTTGCTTACTCTACAGTTCTAATTAACTCTTTTCTTTCGGCATACAACAAAGTGCTGTAGGTTTTCTTGGGCTGCAGCAGCAGGCAGTTTTTTTTTCTTTTTTTCTTTTTTGCAGGGAATGCGAGTTGACAACAGGAAGTCGGATGCAGCCCGCGCTGCTTCTGAAGGAGCTAGATCAGCTTTAAAATACCGGTTCTGAGGCTCTGAAATGCCCCCCCAAACCCTCCCTGACTCGCCTCGACAAACAAACGAGCCATGTAAAGAAGTCCATCTCACATTCTGCTTTAATCACGCTGCAGGGTAGATTGAGCCTCCATATAACCACCTCGAAAGCTGCAAATGTTGAAAGTTGAAAACAAAACCTAAATGTCCTGCATTAGCAAAACAAGTGTTCTTTAAACAGTGGTGGACAGTAACTAAGTACATTTACTTGAGTACTGTACTTATGTACATTTTTGGAGTCTATAAATAGTTTTCCTTTTTTGCATAGCACATGACTTTACATTTCAAATAGAAATATTGTATTTTTGACTTCACTACATTTCTAGGAAGGGAAAAGGTACATTATGAACTAACACATAAGCCCTATTGGAATGAAAATATCTCATCCCACATGTGCTAAGGTGGCATTTTTTATGATTTGGCTATGTACACCGACAGCTGGGCTGATTGGCAGTCACCATAGCCACACATTAAAAATCCTGGACCTTACGGGTACATTTTAAGACAGTTAAGCTAACATGGAGGATTTTGTTGTGCAGTTTCGTTTGAGCTGATTTGTACTGTTCTTTCAGAGTAGTTGCAGGCTTGTTTTTCACCATGGTTGTTTGTGCTAGTCAGAATGACATTAAGAAGCATTGCAGCACTGTGTTGTTTTCTCCTGGAGGGCCTTGCACTTCTTCTACCAGCAGTCCTCCATTTATTCCATCACATGTGTTATGTTTAATACACAAATATTTAGAGTAGGCCCCCTTAACTTTGAACAGGAGAAGAATAGTTAAGCTCTCTGCCTAGGGAAGGCATTTGTTGCTTCTTTTGGATTTTATGGGGTAAAAAGGGAGGGAGGGGTGAAGAGCCGTATTTCATCTTGCCCACACTTATGCATATTTTGGCAGGCCTGCTCAGTTCTAGTACTCTTAATAGTCGTTGTTCAATGGCGCTCAACCTATAGATGGCATGCATACTCGGCAATTGTGCATACATCCTATGCTTGTGCAGTGTATCATATTAATTATTAAGCATAGAAAGTGTTGCTTCATGTCCGTATTTGATGGAGACCCCCCACCCCCCCCCCCACCCTATACCTCCCTATTATGAATAATACCATAGCATGGTGTGCAGTTCAATGCAAATTCTCATTTGCATTGGCCCTCTTGAACGTTGCACTATCTGTGCTGATTTGCGAGTACCTCAAAGCTCACAGTGCGCACTGCCCTTCGTTAGATCTTACGAGTGACCTTTTTTCTTTTTATGTTATGGTTCCCAGTGTTTGAAGCACACAGATCT
>NC_137604.1:41807731-41842731 GCF_963280865.1 Gymnoscopelus braueri
TGACACGAAGGAGAAATCAGCTGTGTGTTGAGCGTTGCATTCCTCCACATAATTGAGTAAATATGTCAGCGCCAAACAGAGGGAAGATCGAGCCTTTTAAATGCTCACTTGTTTCATCTTGCCTTCTCATGAGCATTACAGGTACCCACGCATTAGGTTTTCTTCTTTTGTTTTATTTTTACAATACACGGCCTGCCTTTTGCAAAGTCCGCTGAGTGTTTGTGTTTCGTAGGGTTTGTTTTGTTTGCTTTTTAAATCAAGCTCGATTTTCCTTTTCCCTGATATGAGCTGTGTTGACATGTCTCTTTTTTGTGTCTGCCTGAATTACAATGTGTCTCTCTGGTGATGGGCCTTCCTCTGCATTCCCGTTTGTTGTTTTTTTTGTTTTTTATATACTTCTGTATGGGGTCCCAGCTCTAATGAGAAGAAGGGGCATCTGTGGATAATTGGTGGGTAAATACTTTGTTTTTCGCATGACAATATGTCAGTGCAGCAGAGGTTGCAGATCAAGCAGGTTGTTGTGCTTTTAAAAAAATACATCTGAAGAGAGAGGCAAAGAGAAGCACAAAGAACCAAGGAAACCGAATAATCTCCCCTTTTCTGGCGTTTGTAATTGCTTCTTCCCTTTTTTGGGGGGGGGGGGGGGTTATGAGTGAACAAAGCTTTGTTTCAAAGTCAATATTTCTGGTTCTATGACAATATATTGTAGTAGTAAATTAATTGATTTGACTGTAAGCACATACTCTGTGAAAGAATAACGTATAAGCAAAGCCTCAAGTCTGAAACGTTCATGGGTTCTTACAGTATGTTTGTTATTCGAATGGCAAAGCCAAGAGAAGGATCCCTTTGAAACCATTGTTAACCCATTAAGACCTGAGGCCGATTCTACAAATGCCTTCTAAATCAGTAGTTCTCAAACTTTTTTGTTATTCAAAATGCTCAAAAATAGCAGATATACAAGCTCGCAGCAAGGCACGAAGTGACGCGCTGTGAGCTTGTACATCTGCTATTTTTGAATAGCCATCACAAAAATCTAAAATGACACAGACACTTTCCCGGTTTTAAGTAAGGCCCTGACACACCAAGTGGACAAACGGTGACTGATGGCAACAGGTCAGATTGGTTTGCGTCGCCTCCTGTTTTGGTTAACAAGTTGTCCTGTTACACACCACAAAGACCACAATTGTGCTGGTACACACCACAAAGACCACAGTTGTGCTGGTACACACCACAAAGACCACAGTTGTGCTGGTACACACCACAAAGACCACAGTTGACGGTCAACTGATGGACAACTTGCACTTATGTTTTGTGAGATTAAATAACTCTTCATGCCAGGAGGTGGCAGTAGCCTGTATTCATAATCCAAAAACTAAACCGGAAGATAGAGCATCATAGGAAAAAGAGTGGGACAAAAACAAAGGTAATCCAATTAAGAGAAAATTCTGCCGCTACATCATTTTTTTAAATTAGTTTTAGTGCAGTTGAAAACACGGAATTAACTCAAAAAGTCTAGGCGAAAATGGTCCCTGGAGAAAAGGTTGTTTTAAAAAGCCTGACTACCAGGGGTGTCACGCCCATTCACTGTGCGTACGACGGGACACCCTCAGTCTCACAGATCCGTGATTTCATACCCCCCACTTTTATTCCCCGTTCCATAACACAAGCTGCTGATTTCATCCCAAATAGTGTAAAGTAGTTTCAACTAGGCTACCTGGCTACTTCTATTTCCAGTAGTATTTCAAAATAAGACGTGTGTTGAATTATAACATTACAAGTACTATAGATTTTAAAAAAACTCTTATTTTGAAATGTGCATCGTTTTGAAAGGAAACACATTTCTGGGGGCTCCTAGACTAACGTGCGTCAAGCCTATACGTTCTCAAAAAGTAAACAACGCGGACGGATGTGGGACATTATGGAATATAAATACTTTTGGGCAAAAGTTCATATATACCACCATGCTCTCTGAAACCAAGACAATGTGGGCCTATGGAACAAAAGTGTGTTCTCTTTCGTCATCTTTGCAGAAGGTGAGTAAGTAATTCATCTAATGCTGACAGTGGTGGAAAGTATAGAACATGTAGGCTACTCAAGTACTGTACTTGAGTATAATTTAAAGGTATTTCTTATTTTTACTTGACTGGAGTATTTCCAATTTGCAATACTTTTACTTCTATTCCAAATTTCCAATACATCTCAGAGGCAAATATTATACTTTTACTCCACTACAATTATTTGAAAACGTTAGTCACTACTAGTTGCTTTGTAGATTTTAGTTATTATGACAAAACATACACCACTTCAGCCCTATACTCTGATCGGCTATTTGAAAATAGCTCACAAGCGATGCGACACGTTGTGAGCTTGAACATCTGCTATTTAAAAAATATTTACATACATTTGATTTTAGCCATGGACCCCCATCTGAAAATGCTTTGTGCCAGGGACCCCCAGAAGAGAACATTTGTCTTAAAAATTCAAAAGTATAAAAACAATGTTCAAATACTGCACAAAAATAGCAGATGTACAAGCTTGCATCATGGGTGAACTGGTTTAGAGTATTTGGTATTCTACAGTATGGTCAAATTGGACAATATAGCTCTGTTTTAATCATGTGTATCAGGGGTGCAGCCATGGGTGGGCCTGGGTGGGCCTGGGTGGGCCGTGGCCCACCAACATAGAAAACTGGCCCACCCAATCAAATGCAAAAACATATATATATATTTTAATACATTTTAAGTGTTTTGATAATAAATCGGTAAAATCAGGCAAAAATATTTTAATATGAATTAAATAACATAACCCTAACCTAACCCTAACCCTAACCCTAACCCTAAAACCGAAATAAAGTAGCAAAAAACAGGAAAATAAAGTACAAAAATCCGCCCAAAAACCGATGCCACATATCCTACTCTCTGGACCAGCTCCCATAGTGAGATGTTCATTGTATTTTCAGGTACATACATTACAGATCCAATGCAAGTTGTCAATAAATGTCATCACATCCCAAATGTGTGGGGGGGCAGTGGCTCAGGGGTAGAGTGGCCGGGTAGCGTCAACGGGTAGAGTGAACTGGAAACCGCAATGTTCCCAGTTCGATCCCGGGCTCGGGTGCTCCCCCAGAGTTAGTGTCGAAGTGTCCTTGAGCAAGACGCTGAACCCCTAATTGCTCCCGATGACCAGGTTGGTGCCTTGTATGGTTTCCTCCGCCATCGGTGTATGAATGTGTGTGTGAATGGGTGAATGGCACAATCAATGTAAAGCGCTTTGGATAAAAGCGCTATATAAATGCACCATTTAACATTTACCATTTATCACTACGCGCAGGTATACTTTTCACTCAAGCTGTAGGTACCAAGGTGGTACCTTGGTACTTACAGCTCAGCAAAGGCCTTGAGGTTTGGCTTATGAGCTCAAAGATGTGTTAAAGCCCCAGATTGACTAATGAGGTCGGAGTCTCCCCCAAAAAAGGAAAAGAGAACAGATGATGCTGTCAAACCACTGACACAAAAACGTGCTCTCAATCCCCTCGTTACAGACCATGGGTGTAAAAATTCCAGCTTCACCGTTTTCACTGCGTTTACTCACAGTTTCCCTCTCTCTCTCTCTCTCTCTCTCTCTCTCTCTCTCTCTCTCTCTTTCTCTCTCTCTCTTTCTCTCTCTCTCTCTCTCCCTTGCTGAAACCATAGTGACAGGTCTATGATATTCTCTAGAATATCTCAGCTGAGATGCTGCTCTCTGTTTGTTTGTGTGTGTGTGTGTGTCTCACTCTCTTTTCCTTTCTCTCCCTCTTTCTATCTTTATCTTATTCTCTCTCTTTTTCTGTTTCTCTCTCCTGCTTTCATTGCTCATTCATGCCACACATCCCCTCACTCAGTCATAACACACACACACGCACCTAGACCAACACGCACGCACGCACGCACGCACGCACGCACGCACGCACGCACGCACGCACGCACGCACGCACGCACACACGCACGCACGCACTATACTTCCCTCTTGCTTCCTATTTCACAAACCCTTCCAGGCCTAACCCAAACATGGTCTCCATCCATCGGCTCTGTCTCCAGCGTACTTATCCTGCTCATCACGCTCCGGTCCGTAATGCCATGTCTCATTTGCAGGCTCTGCGGTTTGTGTGGTCCCTCTTTTGCTTTCCATGGATCTCTCTGTGGGGAGCAGCGACTGACAAGCGGCAGTGATTGATGTATTGGTGGGGGTGGAGGGTCGGGAGTGTCTAGTCAGCTATTGTTTTCCTCACCTGCATTGGGTGGGTTTCACCCGTCTAGTCTCATCTTCGTCTCCTACGAGGGTCTGGATGTGTCAGGAGCCATGCACAACGTAGAGAAACAGGTTCATAAGGTCACGGGTTGACCTCCTGAGACTGTCCTTAGAGCGGTGAGGAACATGGAACCGAAGCACATCTTTTTTCATCAGGACCGGCTTTCATCCATGAATGAATTCGTCTGTCGTTGAAGCCACATGTGGGTTCATATCCCATCAGTGCCTTCCATCGAAGCTCTGTCTGTGTCCCCACTGTATCCCTGCTATCCTCCCTCCCCGTCTCTGGACTGGGAATGGACTACTCTTATGTCTTAAAGAAAAATAAATCAGGAAAAACTGTTTATTTGACTTGTTCCTACCAACTTTTCTGATGTGGCTTCGTCCAACTTCCATTGAAAACAGCATTGACCCTGAAAGAGCCAGTGACTCACCTCTTTAACACCGAGCTGTTTCCACCAAGTTTGGAGTGTGAACCTGAAAACTTTCACAGAGAACTTGCTGGATGTCAGTCGCTCAGTTCACCCTCACTCCCACCGCCAGTACCCCCCCCCCCCCCCCACACACACACACACACACACTCACACACCCATGTAACTCAGATTCCTGCCCAAACTCCTCACACAAACCTCACAAAGTCGCAAGAGAATTCCTGAAAGCCCTGGCTCGTCTCTTGCAGCGGCATAGACGTGCTGCGGCCCACTCATTCATTCACTCACTGTCTTCCCTGCTCACTCACCTGCCTGACGAAATGGGCAAGGCTGGAAGGATAGGAGAGGGCCAGGCGTCCGATCAGGCTCAGGCCATTAAAGATGAAGAACTGCTGCCGTGTGGTCAGAGTGGAAGAAGAGGGGGAAACAGGAGCAAAGCATATGGATGTCATAACCCCCCCCCACAACCACCACCACAACCACACACACCACCACCACCACTCCACACACTCACCTAGCATCACAAACTGAAGTCCGACACTTCCAGTAGTAATGAGCAGGGGTCCAGACTATGGGGTTAATTATTCATACCAGGCCCCTGCTCTAGTCAGTTTGGAAGGAGAGAAAGGAAAGTGATAGCGAGAGGGTGAGAGAGAGAGATAGAGAGAGAGAGAGAGAGAGAGAGTAGTAGTAGTAGTAGTAGTTGAAGTCAACCCCATACAGTACATACAATGGGTCCGGTCGTACTACTCGCAATTCGATGATCTTAGCTGCAGCTGCGCTGTCCTTCCTCTTCCTCCACCCATCTTGATGGAAGCCTGTGTCTTGTCCAGACGCAGCTTGAAAGGGCATACATGAACGGACAACTGCTCCGGTGGCCATCCTGCGGCGGTAGCCCCTGGCTATTCAGCCATTCTGTGTCTGACAAGCCATTCTAGCAATTACTATGGGCCTTGGAAGGGACGTTGATCACCGTCAAAACACAGCGTATGTGTCCAGGTGTTGCCATTACAGTAAATTCGGTCAGGCCAAGAATCAAAGATAATTACTGAATGCAGGGAAACCCAGGGACAAACGGATTGTTCCTTTGAGTTAGCGCAACACATAGAATGGGTCGCAACTTGGATAAGCATAGTAGATGCTACTGGCGATATTGCACATGCTCTACTGACGGGCAGAGGTCAAACACAAAGAAAACAGACAGTATGGTTCCTAACATAATTCTCTAGAGCAAAACCTTCTACCATCATGGGACACTGTAATACTTCTTGTCTTGAGTAGAAAGAATGCATCTTGATCACTTGTAATGCCAAGAATGATCAAACTCCCCATTTTACCTCTGTTTGGAGACTGGATGGAAGAACGCATGGATTCACTTCTTTGTTTATTGGCCATCTCATGCTGGTGGAAATTTCCATGTCTCCGATGTTGAGAGGCAATATGTTGGGGTAATCTGTTTAAGTGACAGATTGCTGAGCTTTTCACTCTGAGGTTGTATGTTGATCTGCATTTTAATGGTTCACAACCACAGGGTGAAGAATGGACAAAATCAAAGTGCAAAGGGCCCATTGCGTATTTATCCTTTCTAACTTGTACGTGGAATTTCAGTGGGAGAATCTTACCAAGTAAAGTAATAGAAAATAAGCAACACATAATCGGCCATTTTACACATTTTGCATGGAGAGTTTGAATAGACTACATACTTATCTTCTGCATATTGAATTTGGAATAGAAGCAGTCCTAATCACTTGCGAAAAAATCTACATTTCAGTACATCTCTATTAAAACACATTTTCCCCTCAATGATGTTATAACACTGTATGCATGTCTCCATTCTAGCTGCAAAGTATGCTGGGTATATTCTGCCCGCAGGTGACTAGGACCGCAGAGGGACATCCATCAAAAGGGAATAATGGCCATCATCAAGATGCGCCCGATGTAAAAACACATGGAAAGAAGATTCCCCTCTTTATTAGCTGTCATGATTCCTATGAATATATGTCCAAATAAATGGTTGGTAATAACCACACAGGGAGCAAATGTGTCCCCTGTGAAGACAGAACAGGAGGCGGTGTGTGTGTGTGTGTGTGTGTGTGTGTGTGTGTGTGTGTGTGTGTGTGTGTGTGTGTGTGCGTGTGTGCGTGTGCGTGTGCGCGTGTGCGTGTGTGTGTGTGTGTGTGTGTGTGTGTGTGTGTGTGTGTGTGTGTGTGTGTCGCACGTGCGCACGCATGTGTGTATGAAAGAAAGAGAGAGGGAAGGATTATGCGAGGGTGTTTGAGATAGAGTGAGAAAGACAGAAAGGTGTGTGTGTGTGTGTGTGTGTGTGTGTGTGTGTGCGTGTGCGTGTGCGCGCGTGTGTGTGTGTGTGTGTGTGTGTGTGTGTGTGTGTGTGTGTGTGTGTGTGTGTGTGTGTGTTAGGAAGGGGGTTCAGGATGAAAAATCATCACCAGGGCTGAATGCAGATATTGTGTGTAGCCTCACACTCTCTCCAATGTCACCCTCCATTCGTCACTGTCCGAGGCCCTGCCTCTCATTAAGTGGCCCGCTCTGGCGACAACTTAATTTCCTTAAGAGGACCAGACACCTGATTCAATTGTGCTTCCATTACAGATTTGTTTTCCTCGCCCGCTCAGGCCTTTGCCTGGGACCACGTGGCTCCAGAACAGAAATACACTCCCACTATATTAAATGTTGTGGATGTAATTCACAGACACATGATTCATGTCTGCCTGCGAGCATCCATCCCTCACTAACCCTTAGCTACAACACACTAGCTGCAGCAGCTGCTGCCCAGCGTGGGTGAATGAAGGCCCTGCTAGACTCCAAGCCCTGGGCCTCGCCTGGTTTTTACCACTGTGGGGCTCGGCTTTTTACAATAGAGTCTAGATCAGAGGTCCCTAATCATGAGACATGAAGGGTCACGTGCGTGAGTGCAGGTTTTTGTTCCAACACTTTCAACAGCTGATTTCACTAATGAATTCCTCCCCCTCTGTTTTAACGTGTCCCAATTAGCTAAATCACGTGGCAAAAGGTTAGGTTTGAATGAAAATCTACTCGGCTCTTGATGGAGACTATTCTAGATGGGGTCAATTAAATGTAATTTTTTTATTTGGTTTTAGGATTTTCTTGGTTCCGGCCTTGCGTCAGACACTCTTATTGATCACAAGACCATCTGAGGATGGCTATGTGGATCGGTCGTCAACATATCTTTTAAACTACTGACTGGATCGCCATAGCATATCCTGTGCACTTTCATGAACCCAAGAGGATGCCCCCTAATGATCGGGGTGACCCCATGGCCTTTCCTCTAGTGCCACCATTAGGCCAAATTTTCTTGCCACGCTCATGCAGGCTCCCCGGAGGATAGCACCTACTGATTTTCCTGACTCATTGGCCTGTTCTATTGCGCCGCCCTTAGGCCACAATTTCTGCACACACATGGTCCTCATTTACTGTAACAATGGAACGTAGAAACCAGCGCAGATCCGAACACTGGAATCATCTCACGGCGGGGCTCACGTGTGATTTATTAAACGTATCCTGCCAATCACAGCGTAAGAATGCCCGGGTATTGATAAATATCACGTCAAATTGATGACAGATTGATAAATGCAGACGGTTGAGTTGAGATGATCGTACACCCATTTTTAGGTCTGTGCAAGTTGTGATAAATGAGGGCCACAATATCTCAAAATCGAATTGCCTCTATTGCCACCCTTAGGCCGAAATGTCAATGTTTCACATACAATATCATAATCGACTTCCAGGAGATTCCCCCAGATTCCAGGGTAAACCCCACTGAGTTTGATGACCTCATGTTTTTTTTGTGTAGTGCCAACTGGACAATTTCCAGTTGGGTGTAAGGAGCAGCGCAGATCCTGGGTAGCCAGTGGGGCTTTTAGACTCTTGTTTTTGGTTGAAAAGCATTGGGTATTTGGTTGAAGATGACCATTTTCTGTGAAAATGAACTCAAATAATTTCTTTTTATACAGAGGATTCATATCAGACACCAATTTTCTCTTTCACCAGATGAATTCCTTGAAATAATTAGACCAGCCTGGTAATGGTGAAGGCAGTGAGACCCCTCTGGACACTGCAACTTCTTAATAATTCAGAAGCACTTTCTGAACTGTTTGAACAGGGCAGATCCTCAGTCCTCCTTGTCTTTAGAAGATCAGACAGAAGAAGATGATTTGTTTCTGTACTTCAGGTGTGTGCCGGGAGTTGCGTTGTCTATTTGGCTGGCGGTCTCTATAGCCCCAAGCCCCCCCTCTCTCTCCCCTTTCTCCCTCACCCGCCAACCGTCAATCAAACTCTGGCTGTGGGAGACCCGGAAGAGGAACCACACAGCTCTGTTGTCCTGGGCTCAGCGGTGGAAGAATTACTTACTTAAAGGTAAGGCAAGTGATATTTTTGGGTTAAAACAAAAAGTATTTTGTTAAAAGGTTAAAGCACTATATTCTGATAGTAATCATTGCTATAGAGTGTTTAACAGGAGTCTCCCCGTCTCCGTACTACCCAGCTCTTTAATAAACAGAAAATACATGTTCCGGTAGGTGTCAAAATCTCAGCCAATCAGGAGAAAGTACCCATTTTTAAGCTTCATTTTTGTAGTGTTCCAGTTCCAATTTTGCCTGCTCATTTCTTAGTGTCATCACTTCCAATTTCACTTGTTTAATCTATATCCTGATTGAGTTCTCTATCCTGATTGGATAAAATTGGAAATGAAACTGAAACTGAAACGAAAATGCTTTTTCTGTTTTATAAAGAGCTGGAGAGACAAGGAGACTCCTTTTACTGAACAAACACTCTGTAGCAATGAGTACTATCAGAATATACAGCTATTTAACACTTATTTTAACCAAAGAAAATCACTTACCCTACCTTTAAGTAAAAGTAGCAACGCCACAATGCAGAAATACTCTCTTATAAGTAAAAGGCCTGTATTCAAAATGTTACTTGAGTAAAAGTACAAAAGTATCGGCATCAAAATATGCTTAAGTACCAAAGTTAAAAGTACTCATATTTTTTAAAATCTCATTATGAGCTTGTAGATTGGCTATTTTCGAGTAGCCAATGTATAAAACAGGTCTTAATTGGTCAATGTATGTTTTGTAATAATAATCTCAATCTGAAAAGTAACTATTATCTAAAGTTTTCAAATAATTGTAAAGGAGTAAAAAGTACAAATTTGCCTCTGAGATGTAGTGGAAGTATAAAGCATAAAAAATTTAAAAATTCAAGAAAAGTAAAAGTACCTACATTTTACTTAAAGGAGAGATCCGGACATTTTAAGTGTTATCTTTGATGTGTCGCTTATCACTCACCATCCTTGAAAGGGACGTTGAGTTATTTCAGAGAGTCCCGTGTCGTAATTTTTTCGACGCTAATGCCGAACGAGCTAACGCTGTTTGCTTATTTCTCTCCCTGGCAACACCGAGTTGCCAGGTTCTGGGAGAGAAACAAGCAACCAGCGTTAGCTCGTTCGGCATTAGCGTTAGCCTCTCAGGAACTTTCAGTGCACGTTTGAGTATCATGAGACTCTACAATGAGTAGTAGTAGAGAAAAAAATTACTTTGCATCGGTTATAATAGACGAATTTCACTTAGGCACGCGCTCCCATTATGCCAACGGAGGGGGTCGAAAAAATGACGACACGGGACTCTCTGAAATAACTCAACGTCCCTTTCAAGGATGGTGAGTGATAAGCGACACATCAAAGATAACACTTAAAATGTCCGGATCTCTCCTTTAAGTACAGTACTACTTGAGTAAATGTACTTACATACAGTACAGTAGTTACTTTCCACCACTGCCTGGGCTCAGCTGTAACTGATCACAGCAGTAATTTTTCTGTCATGGCTTTTATCTGTGAGCACTGAGCATGTTTGGTACCAGGTGCTCACTGCTCAAACACCCACACAGAAAACCCATGTATTCATTTATTTATGGTCCCCCCCAACCCCCCGCACCCCCCCCCCCCCCCCACACACACACACACACACACACGCACCCACACACACACACACACACACACACACACACACACACACACACACACACACACACACACACACACACACACACACACACACACACCTTTTTGAATACAAGCTTCCTGTCAATTACCCACAAAAAAGCAGTGTATCGTGCAGTGTTTTTTTGATCTCCCAATGGTCTACATAGGAATAAGCCCATATGTGTGTGTATGTGTGTTTGTGTAAGTGGACTATGTGTTTGCCTGTGTGTGTTGATGCTCTAGTGACTAGTCTATGCTCTATGCTCTTAGGTCTGTTTAGTCAGTGAGGGCTCATCCTAGAGATAGTCAGTCAGCTCCCATCATCTTCCTCTCCTTCTGGTCTGCACTCTGCACACATGTCTATCTTACTCAAAAGTCCACATTGTCAACTTTTACCATTTCTATTTTTAAACTGCATTGTTTGTTTGCTCTCTCAGCGCTCTTCTCCTTTTCTTTTCTTTTTCCTCCCTCTCCATCCCGGTCAGTAAAGCCCCCTTGCAGAAGTCACATGTTGTGTGTGTTTGTGCGTGTGTTTGTGTGTGTGTGTGTGTGTGTGTGCGTGTGCATGTGCGCGTGTGTGCGTGTGCGTGCGTGTGCGTGTGCGCGTGCGTGTGTGTGTGTGCATGGGTGTCTTCCATTCCCCCTATGTCCTCTCCCTCTCCGGGAGGATCAAACGGTGGAGGACCCACGCGGGGCGTTTGAAGAGCCCACCATCGCTCCCCGGTGGGTGGGTAACTGGCAGATGCTCAAACCACACGGCTCTATCAACAGGGGGAGGAGCGCCCCTCTCATGTGCTTTTGTACCTCAGCCATCAGTTTTCCACCTTGCAAAACCATGAACCTGCAGGCCCGTGGCCTTGACCAAGGGTCTTACACTTTGACCATATTTGTGAAAAGTATTGTTTTTTTTTTTTTTGCAAAATATTTTTATTTGCTTTTTCCAAGACATACAAAATACAGACATAGACAAACAAACAATAAATAATAAAACAAAAACAGCTCAGACACAACATTCATAAAATTGACAAGTATATAAAGATAAAGCAAGAAAAATGATCAAAGGGAACACCTCCCGGTCATTGACAGTCTTCAACAAGGAAAGGAATGAGTGTATACAGTGATTCAGTATATTGCAAAAACACCGGTTACCAGTGGCACAAGGACATTGGTCAGGTCAAAATGCTGGCCTACAGGAAAGCTAGGGCTGGTATGGAAATCCCCCAAGCACAGTGGCGGACAGTGTAGGTCCAATATAAGTTAAATATGGATCCCAAATTTTATAAAAGGTGTCCAATTTGGAATGCAGCATACATGTAATGTATTCACAAGGAATACAATCCATCACAATATTATGCCACGCTCTTTTGCAGGGAGCAACGTCCTTGATCCAAAACATAAGAATGTTCTTTCTTGCGGCGAACGTAAGCAAGTTAAATAACCTTCTATGTTTAACATTTACAATATGACCATCTGGGAGACCAAGTATAAGACACAGGGGATTTAAATCGATGGGAACACCAAAGATAGAAGATAGTTCTTCTACAATATCAGACCAGTAGTTCCGAAGCTTCACACAGGACCAAAGGCAGTGAATGTAATTACCAGTCTCTGTCTTGCATTTAAAACACAATGGAGATGCACTAGCATCCATTTTGTTTTTGAGGGCAGGGGTTATATGAACACGATGTAATATTCTGAACTGAATAGATTTCGTTCGGTTACAAACAGAAATCTCCTTCGCATAAGTCCACATTTCCTGCCAATCCACATCATCAATAGAAATGCCCAGATCTTTTTCCCAGGACTGTTTAGTAACAAGGGAGGTTAAAGATGAGTTAGATTTCAGAACATTATAGAAAATAGAGATTAATTTTTTGGAGAATTGCATAGATAAGACCCTTTCCACCTGTGAGGCGGAACTATTGATTAACAGTGTGGTGTCCTTGGTGATAAAATGTCTAATTTGCAAATACCTGAAAAATTCAGATTTCAGTAACCCAAAACGCTGCTGCAGCTGTACAAAAGACAACAAGGTCTGGCCTTCAAATAAATCACCAAGCTTAGTCATACCCTGTAGATGCCAGGCTCTAAAGCCTCCATCCAAGTGACCTGGTTTAAAGTCAGGGTTACCCGTAACTGGAATAAGGGGAGATGTTAAATTAGCACGGCCCTCGATAGTGCGAATAGACCTCCAAGCCTTGACTGAGCATAGTGTGATGGGGTTAGAGCATAATTTTTTGATGGACTTAAAGTCCTTTACAAATAATAAATTCCAAAGAGGGCAAGTGGACTGTGATGATTCAATATCAAGCCAAATTGAAGAAGGATCTGATTTGAGCCAGCCAGCTAACACCCTAAGGTGTGCAGCCAGCTGATAGAGCCTTATATTGGGCAGATCCAAACCACCATCAACGCTAGCCATTTGGAGTTTGGCCATCTTAATCCTAGGTTTTCTTTTGTTCCAGATGAAGGAACTTAACCAGCCCTCAAGTACCTTGATAACCTTATTTGTCAACAATACAGGAATCATTTGTAAAGGGTATAGTATTCTGGGGAGAACATTCATTTTGATAAGAGCTATCCTACCTAGCCAGGAGAGCGGTAAGGGGGCCCAACGATCCAAATCTGCCTTTATAACATCTAGAAGAGGAGGGAAGTTAGCTTTGAACATTGTATCATAAGTAGGTGTTATAGACACTCCTAGGTAGACAAAACCAGAGGGTGACCACCGAAAAGGGAAGGGCTCGGACAGGTCCGGGGTGGACGTTAGAGTCCCAAGTGGCATGGCTTCGGACTTAGTGAGATTAATTTTGTACCCCGAAAAGCTACCAAATGTAGAAATCAACTTAGTCAAACAGGGAATAGAGGAGCGGGGTCTGGTAATAAAAATTAACACATCGTCAGCATAAAGAGTGATCTTGTGCTCCTCTTCACCAATTCGAACACCGGAGATTAGAGCAGACTGTCTTATCGCCTGGGCCAGCGGTTCAATGGCGATATCAAAGAGCAGTGGACTGAGCGGATCTCCTTGGGGATTTCCCCGTTGAAGAGGAAAGTTATCGGACCTGAGCCCATTAGTCAAAACTGCCGCCATTCGAGAATTATAGAGAACCCTGACCCAGTCGATAAATTTGCAACCCAGGCCAAATTCCTCAAGTGTTGCGAACAGGTAGGGCCATTCCACACGATCAAATGCCTTCTCTGCATCAAGAGAGAGCACCATAGCAGGTTGGTCAAAATCCCTAGACAGTTGAATGACGTTAAGGAGTCTCCTCATATTGTCACAAGAGTTCCGACCCTTAATAAAACCTGTCTGATCCTCTTTAATGATGAAAGGGAGCACTTTTTCCAGACGCATGGCCAAGATTTTGGAGAGTAATTTTTGGTCCGAATTAAGTAAGGCAATGGGCCTATAGGAGGCGCACTTTTCAGGACATTTGCCTTTTTTAAGGAGAAGGAAAATATTAGCCTCCCTTAAGGACTGAGGTAAGATCCCGATCTCAGAAGAGTGATTCAACATTGCCAACAAGGGGTCTAAAAGGATATTATTGAACTCCTTATAAAATTCACACCCAAACCCATCCGGCCCTGGGGTCTTCCCAGATGGCATAGATTTCAAGGCATCCAAAGCCTCCTCTCTTGTGATTGGGGCGTTAAGCAATACATTCTGAGCATCCGTAACCATAGGAAGATTCAGGTCTTCAAAAAAAGAATAAATGTTGGAAAGAGCACCATCAGGTTGTTCTGTTTTGTAGAGATTGGAATAGAACGCGGCAAACTCCTTGTTAATAGTTTTGGTATCAAAAGACCTGACATTATTGGAATCTGAAATTGAAGCTATAATTTGAGAGTCAGACCTCTTCTTAGCCAGATTGGCGAGAAATCTGCCAGGCTTATCCCCAAACTCATACATTCTCTGTCTTGCAAATTTAAGGGAGTACTCTGAATCCTGAATCAGCAAAGTATTCAGGGCAGTTCGGGTAGCTATCAATTCCCCAAGCAAATTTGGACTTGGGGTCGAGGTATGTTGTTTTTCAAGGTCAGCCAAATTGGATTCAAGGAGCTTACGCTGTTCATTCTTCTTACGTCTCTTGGTAGCAACATAAGACATAATCAGTCCACGAGAGTATACCTTGCATGTCTCCCATAGGACAGAGGGGTTATCTGTAGATGATGAATTAATTGAATAAAATATTTTGAATTCCGATGTAAAATAGGAGATAAATCTGTCATCCTTGAGGAGGAATGAATTAAGTCTCCAGCGTTTTGATAGTGCCCTTTCCTCAGAAAGAGAATAAACCAAATATACCGGGGCATGGTCAGACAAAACAATACTTCCCATGGTACATGACGAAACCAGAAATAGTTTGGAGGAAGGAATAAAGAAGTAATCTAATCTGCTGTAGCTATTATGGGGAGCACTAAAAAATGTGAACTTCAAGTCAGAGGGGCAGAGGGCTCTCCATACATCAGAAAAGCCAATATCTGAACATAAGGAGGAGAGCATCCTGGCTTGCCTTGAGGGAGGAGCCATACTAGGTGGGAGCTTATCCTGTGAGGGGGAAAGATGGCAGTTAAAGTCTCCGCCCACAAAAGCATCCTCCGATGCCAGCTCGGCAAACTCAGCAAAGACCTTTGATAAAAAATCAGCTGAATACCCAGGGGGGCAGTATACATTCATAAATGTCATTTCTTTACCTTTAAGAACCCCCTTGACAATTACATAACGGCCTTGGCTGTCTATAACAGATTTAAGAGGCCTAAAAGCAAGATTCTTATTGACCAAAATGGCCACACCCCTGCTAAATGTAGAATAAGCTGTTGCAAAAACTTGCCCCACCCAGCTCTTTTGAAGTTTAACCTTGTCATTGGCTTCCATATGAGTCTCCTGTAAGAAAGCAACGTTAACGTTTTCCTTCTTCAAAAATGACAAAACTGCCTTCCTCTTAGCCAACTTCTGGAGGCCCCGGACATTCCAAGAGCAAAGCTTAATACTTTCAGAATTAGACACAGCCATGGAGCATCATAATATCCATTGTACTAAGACTGAAACCAAAAACCATATTGAAAATAAAATGATATGACCTGTCCATCCCCAGTATATACATAAACCATCCTCTTCCACAGGCTAAAAACATTACAATATCCATATAGACAGATATTCAGGCAGACTGGACCTAGAGAGCCCTGAAGATACATCATCCCTACTCATCTTAAATAGCAAACATGTGTGTCCTGAGCCATACAAAAAAAAAACATAAAACATACAGACATAGAAAATAAACAAGCATACAAACCTAGTGGGGGGTCTTTCCCCAACAATACAGGGACTTAACATCTAACCTACAACCCTCAAACCCACCAAAAATAGTCTAACACTCCTCAGCAGCTCTAAGCCGCACTCCCATACTGATAGGTGCCTCAATGGTAAAATTAAATCAAAGATAATAAATAAAAAAATTAAATTAAAAAAAATTAAAAAAAAAATTAAATTAAAAAAATAAAATAAAAAAAAAATAAAAGGGAGGGGGGGGGGGGGGGGGAGATTCCAAAAATTTCCAAATAAATAAAAGTTGTATATATAAAAAATATATAATTTTGCATTATCATTATTAAGATCCTCCCCTTAAAAACAAAAAATAATAAATAAATTGAGTAATAATCATTTTCAAATAATGAAATACAAATATACCTATTACATTCAGTAAGCATAAACATCAGTTGGACTTCAAATCCAGAAAGAAAACAACCTTTTGGCAGTGGAACGACGCTCCCAGCACCAAAGTGCATCGCAAGTAAAAAAAAAGGAAAACAAAACTGTCCATGAGTCTCAATTCCACATGGGCAGTGCATCTACCTAGCCAGGAAAGGCGCTACAAAGTTTATAAATCGTTATTTCCAAATCTCCATACTAATGGTCAAAGAACATGGGTTACTTCTGTAACCTACAGTGTAAATATGGTGCGATTAGAGCACCGGGCCAGAGGGGGCGCCGTGTAGCAGTTCGCCCGCCTACCCATGGGGTTCAGAGTTCAGAGGTAGACGATGACGTAACCGGCCGATGACGAAATCGACCGGAAGTGAACGGCCGTCAACAGCAAAAATAGCTATCAACCATGGCTAATGTACAAGCTAAACTTTACATCAAATACAAAATAAGTAAACATCATCATCCCAGAGGCGTTAAATAAAAACACTTCGAGGCATCAAACATATCCTTACATCATCGCCCATAGTTAAAGAAAAATGTTTTCTGTAGAGTCTTTTAAGAGAGAATAAAATAGGATAGGTAAAAAAACAGACAAAAATAAAAGGATAGAGTAAACGGCGCTAAGCTCCCTAGCGCGGCCGAGCGGCAATAAACATGGCTAACACTAAAACCCTCAGATACAAATTAAGTAAACATCCCAATAGCGTTAAATAAAAACACTTCGAGGTATAAAATATATCCTTATAGCATCGCCCAAGGAGAAAAAAAATAAAATTGTATGTATAGTTCTAAGAGAGTAAAATAAGAAAAGTAAAAAAAAATGAAAATAAAATGGTCGGAGAAAACTGCGCTAAATTCCCTAGCATTTAACAGACACAAACCCGAATGTCAGACTCTTTAAATGATTTTTAAGAAAAAAGACATGAACAAAAACAAATTCCCAAGCGTCCAAACAACACCCATCGTTAGAGTATCGTCCATATAGACGGAAATAATTTGCGAAAACGAAGAAATAAGAAAGTAGACATGACGGACAGTAAATTAGCAACAAGCTAACAGGCCAGAGTGAGGATACTACCGTCCGTCGCGTCCGTCTTTTTATCGCGGCCTTGGGGCATCCTCGTCCTCATCCTCGGTCGGCTGAATCGGCTCCTGGGCAGCTCTGCTCTGTGATTTCAAGAAATCTACGGCTTCCTTGGGTGATGCAAGCTGCTTCCTTACGTCGTTCTTGGTCCTGATGAACAGTCTCGCAGGGAATAGGAGAGACGGCTTGAATCCTTGCTTCCACAGGGCACTCATGGCTTCACGATAGCCGGCGCGTAGCTCCACCACCTCCGGACAGTAATCCTCGAAGATCAAGACTGGTTTCCCTTTGTAGAACAATTGTCCCCTTTTTTTCCTAGCCTCCCGGATGATCGCTTCTTTTACTCTGTAGCGGTGTATACGAGCAATTACGGCTCTAGGCCTAGATCCGGGGGCTGGCTTGGCGGTCAGTGCTCGATGACAACGGTCCAATTCGGGCAGTGTTGGAAGCACATCCTTGCCCAGAATTTCCACCAGTACTTCGGCAAAGAAGTCGCAGGGTCGATCATGTTCAATGGATTCTTCCAAGCCAAGAATTCTGACGTTATTTCTGCGCATTCTGGACTGGGTGTCGATAACTTTAGCAAGTAGCTTAGCATAGCTATCCTCTAGAGCAGAGCATCTGGCCTCAACCTCCTCCCATTTGTCGCTATATTGATTCAGACCTTCCTCCACATCAGTCAGACGTTGGCTGTGGTCAGCGACGGTTATCTGGAGGCTATCTAGCTTAGATTCAAGCGAGGCAAAGGTCGTTCTGAATTCGTGGGTAAGGGAGACCTTCAGGTCCTCTATTAGCTTAGCAATGGCCGCCATTTCCGTGGGGGCAGCGTCGTCACTCTTGGGAGGCTTTCTCGGTTGTTTGGTAGCCATTCTGGTTATTTCAGGAAAGCAAAACTAAATGAATATATAAGGAAGGAGTCAGTGCAGTTTATCTCAACTAAATGTAGCAGAAGAGGCTTTTTAAAGTATAATGATAGAGTACGGGAGCGACGGCGAAGCAAAGTGCGACTACTCCATTCTGCGACCCGGAACCACTCCCTGTGAAAAGTATTGTTGAATTTCCTGCTGTATCACAATGCTAAAATCACTTCCCTTGAATGTGTACTTGATATGGCAAGTTATTGTCCCACCCAGAATGTTTTCCTTGTTTGTTGTGTGTTTAAGGATTGGGTAGCATGCTCCTTTCAAGGCCTTGTAGTTTGTATTCTTTGGGTTTGGGTTGAACCTTTGAGGACTTGAGCCATGAGAGACACTGCTGAGCAAACCGCAGGTCCGTTTCAGCCGACTCAGCGCCGTTCAAGACGGACAGTAAATCAGAAATGACCATGTCCCCTGTCAGCATGTGACGTCACATACAGGTATACCCTCGAAACGTCATAGTGTGTATGGTCGTAAATGTCCCCAGCCGTCACCCGTATATATGATGGCACGGGTATGAGGATGTGTTCCTGGGAATGCATGCCCAGGAACGGAAAAAGCGTAACAAAGCGTAAAAAGCTTTTTCACAATGTTAATTCCCAGGCAGTCTGATTAAGATTTCTGTAGTATACAGTTTCTGGTGTCTGGTACCCCTTTCCCTGTGTGTTACTAGCTGCTTACTCTTTTTTGTTACTCTTATTAGCTGTATCTCTTTTTTTTTTTTAAATATGGAATCAATAAAGGTGTACACACACGCACGCACGTACGCACGTGCACCCGCACACGCACACGCACACGCACACGCACACGCACACGCACACGCATACACTCAGCTGAACTTCCTGCTTGGTGCTGATTGGCTAGCCTTTAGCATCCCCGGAGGTGGCACTGGAGCTTTGACCTACTGTACAATGTCTACTTCCTTCCCTTTTCACTCTCTCAGTCTGTCTCTATGCATCACCTCTCACCTGGCCAGACAGGCCTCCCCACAACTCTCTATCTCTCTCTCTCTCTCTCTCTCTCTCTCTCTCTCTCTCTCTCTCTCTCTCTCTCTCTCTCTCTCTCTCTCTCTCTCTCTCTCTCTCTCTCTCTCTCCTCCTTTCACCTGTCTATTTCCATTTCTCATTCCTCTCTCTCTCTCTCTCTCTGACTTCTCCTTACCTCTTTTCCCTCCCCGTGTGTATCTGTGCTTCTCATATTCACTCAGCCCGTGCTGTCCATCACAGCCTCGCTCAGGGTTCCCCAAACTCCACTTCCTCTCCCTGCTGTGTCAGACGGAGGTGAGAGGTGTTCCACCACACAGAGCGAGGTGTAGCTGTCCACAACCATCAACCTCCACTCCTCCACCTCCCCCCCAGCCTGTCTGACCGCCTCGTTCTCCTCCTGATCAGTTTCCCCCCATGTATTGGCGTTCAGCTGATTCATCTGTCTGTACATAGTTGTCTCATCTAGAGTCTAATGTTACTGTTCTTCTCATATCTCTGTGGTGTGTCTTCTACATTCATTTTCAGTAAATCGTCCATCGCTACATTCACAATGGTGCTACTGCTATTTGCGTATTGAGTTTGACTTCAAAATCCGATGTCTATTGAAAAATTCGATGTAGACTCACTGACAAATGAAGATTTATTGAACCCACCTGAGTTTGAACCCGGGTCTCCGATCTACTGCTCATCTAAAAGAGTATCAATCCCCCCTGGCCGCTGCTAGACTGCTAACTAATGCGAATAAACTTCGCATTAGACTATCACAGCCGTCTTGGCTGCTCTCCACTGGTTGCCTGTGAGCTTCAGAAGCGATTTTAAGATTTTACTGATTACTTTTAAAGCCCTGGATGGAAAGGCTCCCAGTTATATTTTGGATATGTCCTCGGACAAAAGGTCCTAGGTGTGTGTTTATGCAGTATTTTACAATGGGACAGAATCAAGCATGAAACTATCCATGGTAGAATAATTATTTGAAAATTTGCTGCAGAATTTCATCTGCCAATCATTTACAAAGAAGGAGACCTCAGTCATATAAATACATGATCTTATTATATTAACCACTTCAGCTCTATGTTATATTTCGTCAAACGATGGTGTCGCACGGCAACCTACAAACCCTCATCACACTGTGAGCTTGTAAATCTGCTACTTTCATTCTTTTTGAAAATGTTCTCCTATAAGGACATGCCCAAAATACGCATGATAGTGGTTGAGTTTCATAATTCAGAGGAGAAACAACAAACAGTACTGTTTTACCCTCCTCCATTTACAGTGCTTTGCTTTTTCCCACTGGCAACAGTAATATACTGTAGCTCCATGGTGACAATTCATTACACGGCTGTTTACCATGCAATGTTCTTAATAGGCTTGTTCTAAATATGTGTGTGTGCTTCTTTGTGTGTGTGTGTGTGTGTGTGTGTGTGTGTGTGTGTGTGTGTGTGTGTGTGTGTGTGTGTGTGTGCGTATGTGTGTGCGTGTGTGTGTGTGTGTGTGTGTGTGCGTATGTGTGTGCATGCGTGCGTGCGTGTACAGTACATGCGTGTATGTGTGTGATTATAAGGATCCCTGCACTCATTGGGTCCCTTCATGTGATGCTTTGTGCCGTGCTAAAGGGGGGCTGGCCCAAGGAAGTAGATGAGAGGCTCTCAACACATGTAATCCTTGTCATTAAATTTAGGCAATCTTTTTTCATTAATGAATATTTCAGTAGTTATTGCGGCGAGTGAGCTTCTCTCATTTGACTCTCTCTCTCTCTCTCGCTCTCTCTCTCTCTCTCTCTCTCTCTCTCTCTCTCTCTCTCTCTCTCTCTCTCTCTCTCTCTCTCTCCACTAACTCCCTTTGCTCATAAGTGAATCACTCTTCTAATGATTTAATTAATAGCATTGTATCCACAGATGAAAAGCTTATATTTAATCAGCAAAACGGAGCGAGTTGAGATCAGGGGCCTTGACTGTCATGGAACCGCGCTGGAGGTCCCTCTAGTTGTCTCAGCCAGCCCCAGCCCTGGGACATCCATACTTAATAGAGACTTAATAAATAAATGTTGGGAGAGAAATCCCTGGATCCAGCCCCTTGCAGCTTCCTATCTCACTTGCTGTGTGCATGGGTGTGTGTTCACACGTGCTGCTGTGCTTGCGTATAGGGGTGTGAGTAGGCAGCTTTGTGTGAGTGGATGTTTGTAAGCATTGTAACTATAATGTGCATGCGTGTACGTGTTGCAGTTAAATGTATACATACATACAAACATACTGTACATACATACATGTGTGTCTGTGTGTATATGATTGTAGGTACACTCTTAGGCGTGTGCGTTTGCGTGTGCGTGCGTATGTGCGTGCGTGCGTGCCAGCGTGTGCGTGTGTGTGTTCAAACCCTGGCCCAAGTCCCTGTCAGTACCACTGTGCCAAGACATTCTGTAGTGTGCCAGGTTACTCTTTAATTTACCTCAGATGCCCCCTGTGTCACCACGAGAGCCAGATGTTAGATCCCCTCCCCTGTGTGTGTGTGTGTGTGTGTGTGTGTGTGTGTGTGTGTGTGTGTGTGTGTGTGTGTGTGTGTGTATGTGTGTGTGTGTGTGTGTGTGTGTGTGTGTGTGTGTGTGTGTGTGTGTGTGTGTGTGTGTGTGTGTGTGTGTGTGTGTTAGAAAATTACACCTGGTGCATTTTTAGCTGCCAACTAGCTTGTCAGTCTCACTCCCCGCCTCTATGAGATCGAGAGAAATTTAGTAAAGGAATTAGGGAGAGAGAGAGAGAGAGAGAGAGAGAGAGAGAGAGAGAGAGAGAGAGAGAGAGATGAGAGAGAGAGAGAGAGAGGTGTATTTAGCTAAGCGGGGGGCAGCCCCTGGTCCAGTATGCATCATTTATTGATAAAAGGGCCCCTGGAAAATGCATGCAGGAAAAGAGAGAGAGAGAGAGAGAGAAAGAAGCGTAATGAAATTATCAGCGTTGCTGAATTAATGATGAACGGGAATAAGAAAGGGCTGCTCTCTCTCTCCCTCTTTCTCTCTCCCTCTCTCTCTCCCTCTCTCTCTCTCTCTCTCTCTCTCAGTGGAGAGCAGGAGAGGAGCTCCTCTTCATTAGCCATTCAGTCTCATCACATCCTCTTTTGGAGACACAGACATTGGGGTTTCTCTGCACCTCAACTCCTCCTCTCCTCTCCTCACCCCTCCCTCCCCTCCGATCTTTCTTTTTCAGTCTCCCCTTCACCTATACGGTATCACCCTGCCACCCCACCCCCTCCTCTTCTCCTCCCTCCATCCCCTCACTCTCTTGTCATTTTCACCAGACAGGAGGTCTTCTGTGGTTAATTTTCTTTTTTTATAACACTTTTCTTCTGTTCCTTTGTGCTGCTGCAAAAGGGAGGAAGAGAAGAAGAAGAAGAAGAAGAAGAAAGAAATACCTGACCTGATTCTGGAAGTGGTCGTGGCCGTAGACCCCCCTCCCCCCCACTACCCCCCTCCAACCCCACTCTTACGCTCCTCTCTCCCCTCCCACTGGTCGTCTCTCTCTGGAGGACATTGCTCCTGATTCTGCACATGCAAATGATGGGCGAGCTGCGTTTGGCCTCCTCCTCCTCCTCCTCCTCTTCGTCCTGTTCCCTGGGTGGAGCGGACTGAACTGGGCCGAGCCGAGAGCTGAGAGCAGAGAGCGCACAGAGACGTGGCGGGGCCGTGCGAGGGGTCTCATTAGGTAAGCAGAGGGCAGAGCATCGAGGGCTTCTCCCAGACTCTACATTACAATATTCTAATGCAGTCGTATAGTGTCTGGAGAGCTACTTTGGGCCTTTTAGTTCATGATTGCTGTATTCTGTTCAGGAAGCTCTCTGAGTCTGGGAAACGTTTCAAATGTATAGTTTCGTGTTGTCTGTGATGTGTTGTGATTGTTAGTCCATTCAACCACTTAAACCCTAGAGTCCCTATTCTGGGCATGTCATATAGGCGAACATTCGGCGAAAATAGCAGATCAAGCCCATAACGTGCAACGTCACGTTGCACGTTATGGGCTTGATCTGCTATTTTCGCCGAATGAGCTTGTAGAGTGAGCTTGTAGATAAGCTATTTTTGCTGAAGAGATTTGATGTTGAGGGAAGAAAGGACCAGGCCAAGTATAGCCTCTTGGGGGACACCAGTCAACAAAATATATAGGGTTTAAGTTAAGTTAAAGCAATTTATGTATAAAACATTGGATTGATTTTGCTCCTACTCGTAGAACGGTATTCATTGTACTCAGAGATATCACTTTTCAAGGCCTCCGTGTGTCTTCCAGGCGTCAGGCATGTATACGAGCCTCATGAGAGCAGTTAACTGAGCTCATCTTTCCCTCCACGTAGGCCCGTCCTCTAACTGAAACCTGACAGCCTCCTGGTGGTTGGTGAGTCTGTATCATACATAACCTCCATGGGCCTTCCTGTCCTATTTACCCATGAACGAACACGCCACGTGATCATTCCTCTCATTCTGATACTAGATAATTTAGCCGTCAAGAGTTGTGTTCATTTTGGCGTTGTTTGCACGTGTAATGAATGCTTTTCACTGTAGCTTCTGACTGTATTATATCACACTTAGTTCACCCACATAAGGTGTGTTTCCAGAATGATCCCTCTAAAAATCGATGACATCAAAGCATCAGTTGCATGACAAACACACTCTACATCAGCAGTGCAATGTACAAGTCCTTCAGAGTTGTGAAACAGATTCATTTAAACGTATTTAATAAGTGCAACATGAAGGTTAGGTGGACTGTCGTCAATACTGTTTGTGTGCGTGCGTGCGTACGTGCGTGTGAGCGTGTGAGTGTGTGCGCACGTGCGCACGTGCGTGTGTGTGTGTGTGCCATAAGCCTGTTGAGTGTTAGCATACACACTCATGCACGCACGCACGCACACAAACACACAAACACATCACACATCACACACACACTTCCTCAACTCTCCGCTCCCTTTTTTTCTTGTCTTTTTGTCCGATAAATGGACCGAATTGATCCTTTATACAAATTGGGCCCCTCCTCCCCCTGTCAATACATTGACTCCTTTTATGAGGGTCATCAAACAGCCATTACTGGGCGTCAGGGAGGAGGGGGATGGACTCCGTCTGGGGACAGGCTGCCCAGGGTGACTGATGACTGGGGTGGGGATGGTAACTTGTCTGGGTGGTGGTGGTGTCTTTCTGTGTATTGTTGTGATGGATTCATTAGTTGAGCAAAGGAAATGTGCATTGGTAGTCACTTGTTCTTATTACATTGTTTTAATTGTAACCACAGATGATGAGGAGAATGAAATCCTTTTTTTTCTATAAAGGCTTTGCTTTGCTTTCAGAGGCCTTATTAGGTTGCAGTTGTAAATGCAGTCTAATGGCTGGAATACTGTGGTTTTATTCTAGCCTGTGTAGCTATGGATTTTTAACCCAATGGGTGGTAGAGAAAAAGATTGCAAATGCACAATAGTTCTGCATAAGTGTTTGTTGGAAATCTCCCTAATCCAGGATATATTTATAGGTGGATCGACATCACACGTTGTTCTCACATTGTGTTTTTACAGCCTTGTAGGTATGATGCATTATGACATTTTACTTACTTAGCCCACTTCCGGACAGCTCTCTTTTGTAGGTTCACATACTGGAATTGTTTGTGCTTGTAGTGCTGTTGTATAGCGTTTGCAATGCCAATCCAGAACCAACAATCATTCACCATACGTACAGTAAAATATAACCACGTGAGTACAAGTTGAAACACATTCCACATTTGACATATACCTCATCATCATTCATTATTGAGTCATATACTGTACTAGAAACAGACAAAGATACACTTAATCTAGTGTCCTACTTCAACAAATAAGGCATCTGGCCACACTACATAAACAGAAAGTCCCTCTTGCAGTTGCATACAATGCTACATAGAGTCATCTATTTGCATCCATGGATATTCTTTAACCAGTTGCTGTTTACAGACGGATGGTTTGCATAGCTTTTGTGCCCTGTTAGTCTCAATTATGTTTGAATGTTTTTGTGTCAACAGTAGGAGTTGTTATTATTATTTTGTGTGCACAGTACATAATTTCCCCCAAAAGCACAGCAAAACATTCAGTGGTAATGCATTGTTAATTACAAGAAAAAATTACAATAATGAAAAAAATTAAATAAGTTGTAATTACAATACACTGGCAAAGACAACCCCCTGTGGTATTCTTCAACTCCTCCGGTACCTCTCTGGTGTTGTGAAAGGATCCTTTGAACTTGAACAGCGAGGTGGCAGCAGGCTGTAAACAATCGTCGTTGTCTCTGTCAAACACAAGCATCAAAAAGTGTCAAAAGTTCAGGCCTTTTTCAATTACATCTGTGTTAATGTGCACGCCCGCGCTCCCCGGCTAATTATCATGCACCATTTTAAGTCTAATTGTTCAAGAAATCTGCGTTTTATGTTGCTGCAGTGGTAATAACTGATGATAGATGCATAAAATTTGCATACATTTACCCGGACCAAGAGAATATCTGATCATTGTGCCATGGAGAATTGCTCTAAGTTAGGAAGTTAATTTCATTATCTCCTCCTCCCTCGTTTAAAGCTCCGCCGCTTTACAATAATTGGAAAACAGAATAAAAGATTAGCTTTTGACTGGATGACGGGGCCTTAATAAAGTATGATGGAATGTGAGTGTTACAGAGCTGGGGCGCCAATTACAGCAGCCAATCTCCGACAAGGCAAAGCCATTGATGGTGCTGATGGCGGTGGAGGGTTCAATCTCTTCACACGGCCGTACAGTAGCAGCCATCAGGGACCCCGAGCCTAGCTACAGGGCTAATTGTGAATTCTACTTACTGTAATCTCAGTGTGGCTATTTCACCAGCACTGTGGAGCATATATAGGTGATCTGTGGAGTAAAAATGTCTATGATGTGAAATGGAAAAAACTGAGAATATAAAATGGCGTACTGGAACTGAAGCGGGGGTTATTGTGGGGGTATTTGGAGTGGTGTTTTGATGTTTGTATGTCAGGATTTGTTCAAATCTCAGTTTAATATAGCCTAATAGTTTCTACAATTTCCCCATGAACATTTAATGGTGCTGTATCTTCAACATGTGTGGTAATAATCCTTGTTCACACGCATTATGTCAAAAATGGAAACCACATGCCCTTTTGTAGCATCGGGAAGTGGGGAAACACCCGATTGTTTAATGTCATTACGCCTCAGTATGTCTTCATTAGGAAATAGCAGGCAGGAACATGACTCGGGTCAATGGAGCTCCGCATCTCTCCCCATTCACTCCGTTGTGCCGTCATCCCTCATCCTGTCAGCATTGTGTCCATGCAGTGACCACGTTGGTCATGGTGTCCCGTCTCTGTCCCTCACCTGCTGTTCCTGCTGTCCATGGCCCAGCCCCAAAATGGCATCATTTACCAGTTGTAAATAGACCTTTTACAGCATGCGTTCTCATGTTAATGTTAGTTACATTTACTGAAACACTGTATCAGTTTATGTGTATGTCACTCAATGGCATATGACATTGTTTTGAATATTTTTGGTATGAATACATTTTTAGTACATTCAAATAATATAATAGTCAATTGATTGTGTTCCAGCTTGGATCAATGGAACTAACACAATGACAACTCACTTTTCAAGATTTTAAAGAAATATAATTTCATATATCTGTTATATTAATATTAAATTATCATTCAAATCATATTGTTTTGCCAGTTATTTGGTCGCCCTCTTGTAATATCCTCACGGCCCAACAGTGGGCCCCGGCCTACAGGCTGAGAACCACTGTACTAGAATAATGTGGTTGGCGTTGCACTGTAAACTGTGCCACAGATCAGCAAGTTATAGAGGATGTGCTGGGCTACTAGGGTGCTTCCTAAAACACTTTGAGATATGATATGATGCTGCAAAATGACAGCTTGTTTGAGTGATTTTAATGACTGTAAATGCCACAAAGCTAAATAGTCATCATTTTCCTCATCCTGCCTCTTTCTTCAAAAGAAAAGAATAATATGCACAAGTAGGATGGAACAGTAGGCATTTGTTTTGCTCATCTGTACACACACGCACACGCACACACACACACACACACACACACACACACACACACACACATACAGTAAACATACGTACACACACACACACACACTTATGCATGCACGCACGCACGCACGCACGCACGCACGCACGCACGCACGCACGCACGCACGCACGCACGCACGCACGCACGCACGCACGCACGCACGCACGCACGCACGCACGCACGCACGCGCGCACGCGCACGCACACACACACACACACACACACACACACACACACACACACACACACCATGGCCTCATCAAAAACAACTGTGGTGGGCCCTTTGTTGTCAAACGCTTCATGCAGACATTGCATATTCATGGGGGTGTATTTAAACCATTTCTGCTGCCATAAGCAGCTGCATTGTTGTGATCCATTTGTCGCTCTCTGCCACTTATCTTCTACCTCTGTGTTTGGAAGCGATGCACCTTGTGTTTTCCATGCCTTGTCGTCTCTGCACCCCCCCCCCCCCTCCCTCCCTCAGTAAATCTTCGGTTTTAATAGTGGCTCGGAGGCCTGTGGTAAGACAAGAATCTTCTCGATTATACACTAAATAGCAAGATTTGCAGTAATTTGATTGAGATCATCTTTGTCGTGGGTGGCAGTGGGCAAATAGAATTGCTTTGAATTAGCGCGCGCCTGAACCTGGCACCAGGCACCAGGCACCAGGCGGGATGCTACTTACCGCCTTGTCTTACAGGGGAGTTTCTTACTGCAATGCTCCTTTCATTCAATCAACAAAACAGATGCCTACACACACACACACACACACACACACACACACACACACACACACACACACACACACACACACACACACACACACACACACACACACACACACGCGCACTCGCGCGAAGCACATGCACAGACACAACCACAAAGACACGCACATAAACGGCGTGTTCACCCCAACCCCAGACAAGAGATCTATATTTCATCAAGTCTCCATTCTCCCCGGCACCTTCAGCTTAACCACGAACTCCGTCAAATGAAATGGTCCCATCTTGACCTGTCAAAACCCCTCTCCTTCATACCTGGAAGCCCCGCGAAAGGTCTTGAGGTATAGAATTGCCCGAGATATTTGCCGACTAGTGTGTTCACAACGAATTAGCTGCTGATGCAGCCTGTAATACCTGATATGGTATCTTCTCCTCGATGCATTTTTTGACGTACGTTTGCATTTATAAGATATGACTTTTCATACACTTCAGACGGGAGAGTGACTGCTCTCTCTCCCCCGGATTGGGTCTAAAATTGTCCGCGTGATCAAATGACGGGCTGTCTGCCGGGGCCCTCGACTTGTTGAGTGAATTACTTTTTAGAGCTGTGTTTCATTGTGGATTCATCAACACATCCTGGTGTTAAAATACAAAAAATAAATAAAGTAACTTGTCTTTTCCAGAAACAACTCTTGTCCCTCGATATTCTGCGTAAGTAGGTGAAATAGCAGAGATATACGTACTAGCTCACAATGCGTTGCCATGCAACTTCCTTGTAGATTGTCTATTTTCGCTATTTGACATATAAGTATGGTTTAAGTTGTTAAGACTCTGCCTCGCATAAATGTGTCAAATGTATCAGAACAGACATTTCCATTCATAGCAACAGTGTGCTTCCGCATCAGACACGGAGGAAGTGATCAATCTATATGGGGGTCTTCCATCGGGTCCTCCAGCTAAGTAGATGGCTGTGAACACCAAAGTAGGGAACTATACTGTAGGTTTATATCTATTGATACCGTTCATGTACATGAACTATAACTGTAGCAACATGAAATAGGCGGTATACCTTCCTCCATGTGTCATTCTGCTGGTATTCATCAGGGTTTGTTTTTTTCCTTTACAGTGTCAGACCTCATTGATCCTCAGCAGCTGTCGAGGCATTGAGGTCGTTGAATTGTTGCTTTGGAAGGGCTGCCAATAAACACACAGCCCTCTGACGACTGATGTCACAGAGGGGACAAGAGGGACACTAAGCTCTTACACACACAGATGCATGGATGTGCGTGCGTGCGTGCGTGCGTGCGTGCGTGCGTGCGTGCGTGCGTGCGTGGTGCGTGCGTGCGTGCGTGCGTGCGTGCGTGCGTGCTTGCGTGCGTGCGTGCGTGCGTGCGTGCGTGCGTGCGTGCGTGTTTGTGAGACTGACATTGCGTACAGACACACAATGAGCACACACAAACTGTATGAACACACACATGTTGTGTAGACACACACAGACACCCACACATCCACTTGCTCTTGGTTTGTGTCTTTAGTTTGGCAATTAGTTCCACACTGGGTTAAACACAGACCTCATTACCTCGTTGCTATGGCAACGGCAACCAAGCTTTGACCAGTGGTTTAGACCAGTGAGCACAAAATATGATGTACAGTAAATTAACTCCAATTACATCCATGGCATTTCTCTCATTACTGAATCCGTTCTGATTGCTGTTGCTTTATTCTGGAATCATCCGTTCTGAACCTGGCCAAAACGTCATTGCAGTGTGTAGTTTGTGCAGTCAGAGTAGCCCTGACTGTAGCACATAAGCCTCTCATTGGCCAGGGGGGAATCCCCTTAGGGTGAGCGAAATTATTTGGTTTACCATGCAAGAGACCTGGATTTGAATCCACATGGACCATAACAATCTAGGCTTGTTGGATCGGGTTTCTTGGGGGTCGAAGGGGGTTGAAGTAGTCCTGCCCGAAGCCTTCATATCCTAATATCTCCTTTGGCCCAGATGGACATCCCTGGCTGAACAGCAGACTTTTGGTTTCCCATGCAGGCAGGATATCCAGGTTACAATCTATGTGGTTGCATTTGATGCACATTAACAATCTTGTCCTTATATTAGATATGGCAATAGAAAGGTCATAATTATAAAACAAGCACATAAGCCACAAAGCAAACCAAGATTTCTGCGCAATATATTTCTCCAATGCTAAGGCTTCAATCAACTCAGGTGTTTAGTTTGCAGGAGTCTGTAAGTCAGTCAGAACAACCTGAAAAGATTCACAATAGCATTTATGAACAGCCCACTCAGCACTTCCCCACTGTTTCCTTCCACAGAAAAAGTAAAACAGGGAAAACTCCACTTAATTGATGACAGGCACAGGGATGTGTATCTACACGTGCAAAGCACATTCAGTAATTTAGCTATACTGGCCGTGCCATGAATTACCTTAATTAGAAACACACCCCGAGGTCTTTCTATTGATTGACGGGCACCGCTAAATCAGTAGAAATGTTGGACAGTTACCTGAGGAAGCCCTCGCTGATTAATCAGACGCCATCATTCCGTAATTATTCTTTTCAAGCATTCCGTCTTTCCCCTCACCGCCTCACCGCTTTAATGTGTCTTCCCCTAGCTTTTTTTTGTATTTTATATTCTCTTATTTGATGCTTTTGTAACTTTTCATGTGTTGCCAGCAGAATCAAGCTTTCTTTTTCGTTTTTTTTAAACGAGATGTTTCCTCTTTCCGTGGTGGCAAGGGGGTTGTGAGGGCACGGTGGGGGTGGAGGGGTGTTGGAAATATATATAAATATTTTCCAATTGATGAATATGATACGCCACCGCCGCATTCTTTGATTGCCCCCTGCTCGCGGCTCTGTATGATGCCATAATGGTGGGATGCGAAGACCCTGTGCAAAAACATCCCACATCCACAGTGGTGGGTAGGGCGGGGGAGGGGTGGGGGCAACACATGAGAGGACCTCCGCTCCGTCTCCAACTTCCCCTCTGTGTTAAATATTACAGGGTTGTTTACAGAGGAGAGAGGAGGAGGGAGTTGGCGTCCACCAGGGAAGTGGAATGCTTGTTTAAGGTCATGCCATGACCAGCTTCCTCCTCAGTCGACTTGGGAAGTGTTTGATCAATTCTTGCATTTTTTTCCTCCCTTTTCTTTTTCTTTATAATGCATGACAACATTACATAGTTATGAACAAGTTGGCAGCAGTGGACCGTTGACGAAATATCAATGGCCACTTTCTTCCAAGAAGTTTCATGGAGGCTACATGTTTTGGCGGAATACCTTAAGCCAGTGAGACTCTGAACTGAGGCCCGGGGGGGCGGGGCCACTTCCGGCCTACGAGGAAATTAATACAATACAAAAAATACAATTATTAACATAGAAATATATTATCTAATCTTTTATTAGATTAAATTATATCATTCAGTAGAATCGCAAGTCACCAGACTGACTGACCCCAAATTATAATTTACATGCGAAGCAGCAAGCACTGAAAGGTCGATGCCCAAATCCGACCCTAAATGGACAGATGATTTAGCTTTTTATACCATCTCATGGCAATCATTTAGCATTGTGTTTGATTTGTCAAAATAGAGTGTCACCATTACGACAGCAATCAACTGGCATTCGGTCCCATGCCTTTTTCCTAATGTGGGGGCCTCAGGTTAAGCTGTTTGAGATTCCCTGACTCAAAGCTGCTCTATGTAACTTTCCTCTTCTACCCCGGATTTGAACCCGGGTCTCTGCGCAAGTGCTGACATTTGTACCTTTGAGCTAATAGAGCCTACCTGCTTGCTCAGGGGATAAATTGAATATTTGTGTCAAACCAGAAACAGGATTGTGTCAAAGGTCATGTCTCTCCTAGACACAGGATTGTCTCAAAAGAAGAGCAGGGAGACAAAATACAACCCCAATTATATAAGTTATATTGTATTAACATACAAAATTACATTGTATTCATTAAAAAGGTTACATAGTGCCGCTTTAAGCACTGTCTTAACCAATGTACCCACTCATACAATTTTCTCAGATATTGGAAAATAATATTGATGGCCCTGGCTGCAGTGTAGTGGGGTGGTTTTCACAGTTTCACTCATCCCAAAACTGCAGGCATAAAAATCAAATAAATTTCACATTTTCAGATCCTTGGTGATCAGGGCAGTTTTCTTCTTATTGCACAAAAAAGGAGGTATTTGAAAATTAGCAGCCAGTAGGGGTTGAAAGGGTGAGAAAGAGAGAAGGGAAAAAAACGGACTTCCCTGGGGCTCTGAAGGACTGTGTGTGCAGTCTGGGCTGTCTGGTTATCCAGTCAAACAGCACTTCGTCCAAGCTACCTGACCCCTCTATGCTCCGACAGACCCCAAGATTTAGCCCAAGTTTTAATTGCTTAATGTATTATGGAGCAAAGATTGTGACTTATTACTTATTCGGGCCTTTCCTCTTTTCGGCAAGGGTAAAACGTCTGGATGGAGAAAAGGTGAAGAGGTCTTCATATGTTGTTGACATTCTTTTGATTTAACACTGAAAGTACTTCATTATTGTCACAGTTCTGAACGTGAGTTAATAATGTGTTTTTATGTGATAACACATTTTAACCACATGCCTGCATTTTATGTGTTTGATTTTGTGTCGCCTCACTGAATTCTTACAGTTTATTTAAACAAAGAACTTTTATTTTCCTTTTGCTCTTCTATAGTGCTCTCTGTGTAGCTTTTTCAAACATACAGTAGTGTGTTGTCTACATTAGCCTACTTTGGAGTTTATAACCTTTCAATCTTTATTAAATTCAAGCTATTGATATTTAATCAACTTAAAAGAAACTTAAAGAATAACATTTTGCACGGGTTTCCAATAACAGCAGGGTTCCATTTGCTGTGGAGAATGGAAGGGGGGGGGGGGGGGCTGTTTATATCCCCTTCTGGTCATTCATTTTTATGGCCTGTGGGTATATGTTTTATCCCTATTTTGGGCAGATTTTAAAATGTTTTAAAAGACAAAAAAAAACAAAAAAACTTTACATTAAAAAAATAGTGACAGTAGCCAATCTAAAAGCTCACAATCCGTTGCGATGTTATAAATCTGCTATTTTTGAGAAATGTTGACAAATCTTGAACATGTCATGTCTGTGGGTTTTATAAATATTTAACTAATGGAAGGCATCAACACAAGCTTGTGACTAATTAATAACCGGATCTATTGGACCGCAGGTTTATCTTTACATTTCCTGGTAAGTAACAGCTTTGGACATACAAGGTTTCCGCCTGACAGTGACGTATAGTAAAAATGCACAGTTTTGTCAAATGAAGCCTGTTGGCACATAATGCCTGTGAGCGCTGCACATTGCTCTGAGAGCCTCCAAACACCACTCTGACGTCTGCTGAGACTCTACATGTTAATTGGGGTGATGAAGACTTTCCGGGGTGCAGAGCTGATGATGGTGTACTGGCTGTAGGCACAGCGCTGATTGTCTTCAGTCTGTTGTGGGGTTTAGTTTCTCCAGGAGGAGTTAACATCTGTTGTTTGGTTTTAAAGCGTGTCACACGTGCGTATGTTTTGATGAATATCCGAGTGCAGAGAACCTCCTCCACTGGTATCAATCTGATGCTTTTGAAAAAACATTTCAGGTGTTGAAGTGATCCAGCAGAGAGGTTACCTTAGTGGAGGAGGGAGGGAGAGAGAGAGAGAGAGAGAGAGAGAGAGAGAGAGAGAGAGAGAGAGAGAGAGAGAGAGAGAGAGAGAGAGAGAGAGAGAGAGAGAGAGAGAGAGAGAGAGAGATAGAGAGAGAGAGAGAGAGACAGAGAATCGTCTGCATACTATCGAACTCGTGTCCTGGTTTTTTCGCAAGATAATGATCTGTTGAAACTATGTGTTTTCCCCCTCATCTCCCTTCTTCCAGTTAACTGTGTGTGTGTGTGTGTGTGTGTGTGTGTGTGTGTGTGTGTGTGTGTGTGTGTGTGTGTGTGTGTGTGTGTGTGTGTGTGTGTGTGTGTGTGTGTGTGTGTGTGTGTGTGTGTGTGTGTGTGTGTGCGTGCGTGCGTGCGTGCGTGCGTTGCGTGCGTGCGTGCGTGCGTGCGTGCGTGCGTGCGTGCGTGCGTGCGTGCGTGCGTGCGTGCGTGCGTGCGTGCGTGAGAGAGATGAAAGATAGTTTGGGGCTAGCGCACCATTGCACGTCTGACTGAGGCAGGTGTTAGAAATGTAGATTGCTGGCGGAGACTAAAGACAATACAAATTTGAAGTGAAAACGCTACTGGCACACCTCCTCTGTTCTTAACACGTGAAACCCTGGGCCCATTAATTATTCATCCTATTGCGTCTGTGTGTGCGGGCGTGCATGTGCACACGTGCGCGTGTGTTGTGTTAGTTGTGTAGAGAGTGAGGAGGTGTCTGTTGCACTTGTGTCACAGGCCCAGGTCTGCTGTCAGCCTCTCTCTCTCTCTCTCTCTCTCTCTCTCTCTCTCTCTCTCTCTCTCTCTCTCTCTCGCTCTCTCTCTCTCTCTCTCTCTCTCTCTCTCTCTCTCTCTCTCTCTCTCTCTGTCTGTCTGTCTGTCTGTCTGTCTGTCTGTCTGTCTGTCTGTCTGTCTGTCTGTCTGTCTGTCTGTCTGTCTGTCTGTCTGTCTGTCTGTCTGTCTGTCTTCTTTCTCTCTCTCCTTTTGTCCGTCTCTGATTATCTCTCTCTTTCTTCATCTCTCTCTCACTCTGTCCATCTCTTACAGTCTCTGTCCATCATTCTGATGACTGACAGACTGTATACCTTACCATTTCTTTATTTCTGTA
>NC_137604.1:41857731-41875231 GCF_963280865.1 Gymnoscopelus braueri
CCCTCCGGTCCCCCCCCCCCCCCTCTCTCTCTCCCTCTCTCTCTCTCACTTTCCCTACACAACTTGACAGAAGTTTGGTTTCTCTCTCATGGCCATGATGTCTGTCCCTCCCTCAGACCCCTCAGTCACTAGTCTAGAAGCAATGGACTACCTACAGTAGGCTATAATATAAAAGCATAGTAGCATACACACTGCATTGACACAAATTGGTCAAAATGGTCAAATTGTCTTTTTGCTAAAGACACGTGACCTTTGATGAACACACACCGGCTGTTGCAGGATCAAACCTGTCTATTAGCACTGGGCCATTCTGCTACTTGATATCAATGACTGTGTAGTGTGTGTGTACTATTAACATGGCATGGGGCCTTGGCCACCAATACCATCACTACCTCCACCCATTACCACCACCAGTACCATCACTACCTCCACTCATTACCACCACCAGTACCACCAGTGCCATCACTAGTATGTCCACCCATTACCTCCACCAGTTCCACCAGTACCATCACTACCGCCACCATTATCATTACCCCACCAGTACCACCAGTACATCACTACCTCCACCCATTACTACCACCAGTACCACTAGTACCATCACTACATCCACCCATTACCACCACCAGTACCACCAGACCCATCACTATACCTCCACCACAGTCTCCTGTTGCCATACGATCGGAGATCTCCGCCTATCGATACGTCTGGTGACATCCATAACCAAGGTATAGCACCTTGTGAGTTTGGTCCTCACGCAGAGCAAGCCAAAAGCCCCATGAACAATAAAGTCCTTTTCTCTAATTTCCCCCCAGTCAAATGACTTCATGAGGGTGCAGGTAATGAATCATTCTTCCCGCTGACTAATGTCCTGCTTCGTTTTGTCCTTTCTGCTTTGCCATCGCCCGCCGCGCAACGCTGATTAATGCCATCACAGCAAATTAGATAGCCAAGGAGCAACTTGTTTATCATTTTCAGGCAAAGAGAAAAGTGCTCCTTTTGCCTTCATTTCCTTCAGCGCATTCAAAGCAGTCTGCATATCAAGTTGATGTATGTACGTAGAGCGTCAAGGGGGAAAATATTAATTGGAATATTGCCATTGAATGTGGCCTTTCTTCTAGAGGTTGTTTGACAGAGGACGAGTGCTGAGGGTAAGGTAACCCTGTGTAATGATGCCATTCTTTATGCACACAGGGCAAAGACGCAGAGTTAAAGAGTAGAATTAAACTCACAGTGCTTTGTTTGATGTCCAAGTTCAGCCTTCTCTTCGGGTGCATCGTTCTTAGTTCATATCACTGTGGTAGGTGGTATTGAGAAAAAAAGAAGTCAATTTTATTTCAAGGTTCAAGGTGCAATGCAGCAAACATTTTGCTCAAGAGACGATGGTCACAGTATACAATGAGTGAACTATATGCATGAGTCACACGTTAAGGTCAGAGGTCAACTCCACATGGCTGTGCCTTTGGGGAAAGTCTAAATTGATCCTGCTTTCAAATGCAAACCTCGTTTTAGCAACAAAACAGGCATGTAATCTCTCTTGAAATGTCTGAATGAAATAATTACCATTTGAAACTTTTCATTCTAAACTTCTAAGAATGTCACTTTCTTTTATGTACGCAATATATAACACCAAGAGGATTTTTCTATTTGTAAGTTATTTTTATGGATGGTATACAAGATATCATTGTTCTTTTACTGCTTTTATTACCGCTTATTTTGTGTATTTTCTTTTCTGTTCCATTCTTTAATTCCAAAAAAAGAAAAAGAAAAGCAAATAGAACATCAAGCGGGGCTACACCTCGAACACCTTGACGCCCAGAGTTGGAGCCTCAGGTATCGACAGAGCGAGAGAAGATAGAGAGAGAGACAGAGACAGAGATAGAGAGAGAGCTCAGATTTTTTTCTCTCTCCTCATATCATGCTGAGAACGTAGCCTGACATTGGTATGTTCGTACCCAACGTTCCCTCTCCCAGGCTCCATATCACATCATAAAGAATACATAAACCCCCTCTCTACCAAGCCCCCCCATTCCTCCCCTCCCCTCCCAGTCTCCCATGGCATCGCCCTGTTCTCTAACTCTGAACAGAGAAAGAGATCTGAAACAAATAACTTTCCTTCGAAAGATGGAGAAGAAAAAGAAAAAGAAGGGTTAGATGAATTCAAGGCCCAAACAGAAAAGAAAAGGGGGGTTAAAAGCTGGAGAGACAATTCTAATAAGTGTAAAATATGAATGGTGACTTGACATATTTACAAATGCACTGAGAGGCACCCTGCGACTAAATGCGGCGAAATGGGAAACCAATGGCTTAGAAGAAAACGGTTGTGGGGGCCCCCCATCTCTTGCCATTAGATGGTCAGTGGGAGCTGTCAACAGAAGGCGCATTTGCCTGCCAAGCTCCCTCTCTGCCTGCAGCACGCCCCGAGCTCCTCAGCGACTCAAAGGGTTCATTTCACTTCTTTTAGCCTCATTCGCATGTGGCGCTACACACACACACACACACACACACACACACACACACACACACACACACACACACACACACACACACACACACACACACACACACACAGCTCACTTGCTCACAGCCTTGCCTCTTATGCGTGTGTGTGTGTGTGTGTGTGTGTGTGTGTGTGTATGTCTGCCTGTTTATGTGCATGTGCATGTGCATGTGCATGTGCATGTGCATGTGCATGTGCATGTCAAATTATGTGTGTGTGTGTGTGTGTGTGTGTGTGTGTGTGTGTGTGTGTGTGTGTGTGTGTGTGTGTGTGTGTGTGTGTGTGTGTGTGTGTGTGTGTGTGTGTGTGTGTGTGTGTGTGTGTGTGCGCGCGCGTGTGTGTGTGTGTGTGTGTGTGTGTGTGTGTGTGTGTGTGTGTGTGTGCCAGGGACCTCGTTATCATATTGTTGGCTGGAGGGAGAGCAATAGTGACAGGGACAGCAAGAGGAGGACTGGCTCTGTCATCACACGACTCATACTGTACTGTACTGTACTGTACATGTACTGTAGCTCTCATTAGCAACACCATTAGCATTAGCATGGCTGAAGGCCTTTTACAGCTTGATACTAGATAGCTGCTGCAGCTGCAGTGTATATAGCATTTAGCTACAGCAGGTCACTTGGATGTGACACAACTAGCTCTGCATAGAAGAATGACAGAAGCTAGTTGGCTCTCTATGACAGGTTTGTGAACTAATTCATTTATTTATGTATTCATTTTCCTGCACACTCTTAACTAGCATAACTCACAGTGACAGACCAAGTACTGGACATATTTGAGTGTCACCACTAGGGTAGTGACTAGCAAGTGGTCACATTGCCTACCTGTAGTTAGCCTATTAGCTCTCAGTTAATTCCGTCACTGTGGTTTTACATGGACCATAAGGGCAAGGTGACATTTCCCATATCTTTGTATAGCAGGTTATTGGCAGTGCTGTTTTTTTCCGGTGTCATGTGCACTTAATTTGACTTAAATTGGAGTGTTTGGCTCACTGAAAGAAAACAACATGATACATACATAGCTAAATGACTGTAGTGGGATCAATGCACAGTGCTTCTGACCTATTGGTTGGCACCAGGTCAAGGTTCACCAATGATGAACCCGATGATTCACATGCTTCAGGGCCTACAACGCGCCACAACGGGACGCTCCGCCCGTTTCTCCCATATAATGGAAGTGAACAGGGAAGCTGCCGTGCCTGACGCATATTCTTTTCATGGCAGCCATGTTGACATAAAAGTGTAGGGTAAACATATAGGTCAATGATACTAATTAAGGTTCCATTCCATTTAGTGTAGTAGAGCCTTTCTATTGAGCCAACATGCATAATAATAAAAGCACACAGACTCTGTTGGACTTGAATGGAACCAAACCTTAATTAGTATCATTGGTAACACCTGTGCTTACCCTACAATTGAATGACATTCTGTTCACAGAATTTAGTCTTTAGGCCAGCTAGCTTCCTCCTCATATCTCATCCTGTCTGACAGATTTGTGTTGTGTCTTCATATGACGTCCAATCATCTTGATCTATGACACCACAGAGTACAGGTACAGTAGGGTCGATTTCTCTCTCTCTCTCTCTCTCTCTCTCTGTGTGTGTGTGTGTGTGTGTGTGTGTGTGTGTGTGTGTGTGTGTGTGTGTGTGTGTGTGTGTGTGTGTGTGTGTGTGTGTGTGTGTGTGTGTGTGTGTTACTCAGAGCCAGTCTGCCGCAGGGTCAGACCAGTGGAGTGGAAGTTGAAGAGGGCTGTTTGAACGTAATGGGTTTTGACTGGCATGTGTTACTCGCTCCAGCGCGTCATTGATTGAGCGCTTGTTTGCTAAATCACTGCTGGTTTCCCCTGTTTGGCAGGCCTGCGACACATGTGTGGTCACTTCAGCCCCAAAGTGAGGGAGAGAGAGATATAGAGAGACATGAGAGATAGAAAGAAAGAGAGAGAGGTAGAGAGAGAGATTGTGTTGAAAGTATGGAGAGAGAGAGAGGGAGAGGGAACCGGATTGGCCAAGTGGAACCTTTGATGACCAGCGGAAGACACAGATAAGAACGATTGAGAGCAATGAGAGAGATAAGAACAAGTAAAGTGTAACAATGGAGATAAAGAGACAAATTAACACGCAGGATTTTGCAGTGTGTAAAAAAGCAACCTGCCCAGATATGTCTGTCATATTGTCATATCTGACATTCAGGAACATTGGAAACTCACTGGACATTCACCATCACAGTCCAACGCCTCTGCTCCCCCCGTATTTCTCCCCCTCAGACATGCTTTTTACAGCTCTGGGGGTGTGGGATGGAGGGAGGTTAAGTGTCATGGGTCAGTGTCATTCAGTCAGTCAATCATTGCCTATGGCCTCTTTTATATTTAGTTGCGTGCCACGCACTGAAAATAGGCAGTCTATAAGCACACGTGAGCATGTACATCTGCTATATTCGTTATGTGACAGTGGTGCGCAACTAGGTATAAAGAAATCAGGCTTAAGGTGCCTCCGGGCCTCCTGCTCCTACTGCCACCACCTCCTTCACCTCCTCCAGGCCTCCTCTTGTCAGCTGTGACATTAGCAGCAGCTGCCTCTTGTCTGCAGGACAATGCATGACGATGTAGTTCCCAAAGATAAGCTTATTATTGGTCTGCACGGCTACTCCTGGCATGATGGACCTCTGCACAAAACAACCGTTGCCTAGACTCGCAAGTCTTTGATTCATCCGAAAATAATGTTGTTTGTCTCACGAGTACATCCACTTAGCCAATGGTGCGCCTAGCCAACACAATTCTTAATCGGAACAGGGTTGACTTTTCACCACAAATAAAGGCATCATAGTTTTGATGCAAAATACGATTTTCATATCATTCTTTTGTCACATCCCCGATTGAGCCTAAAGATTCATTGAGTTTGGTCTTCTACGTTGCTCTTATGTTGGATTCCCACTGCAGCAAGTGAATCCAAAGATGACTCTGATGTAGAAACCCCATATGCCTACTTTGCTTCTGAGTTCTGAGCCTCTTCTCTGTAGCCACATGTGTTGGTGTATAGGGAAAAAGAGCAGACCAAGTACAGAGCCAAAGGTCAAGTATTGAGGGTTTAAGTGGTTAAATGTCTGAAAATACACATCAACGTTAATCTAACATATCAATAGAAAACAAACAAACAAAAAACTTGAATACACAACGCTGATGATAGTGTTGTCAAACAACTGTATGAAGCAATCTATGAAATCTATGAAAAAGTTTAATCTGCAACACAATTTGATGCAATATGTAGTGGAGGTCCCTGCTTCATCTCTGTCTCAGCTAAGAGGTCAGTGGCCTGAAAAAGGTTGAAGACCCCTGCCCTTATGGGTCAATTTGGTTACATTTGGACACTCTCAACATTAAAATAAAACTGAGGGTTTTACTGTGTAGGCAATAGTTCATGTGTACAGTATACAGTACACACATAACAAAAAACATTACAATTAGCCTCATTCATGGCATAAGTGGGGAACGTCACAGGCCACTGTTCATTATGTTTAAAAAGTGTTTATGCCTTTCGGCTGTCTTAATGTCCAATGTGATGGCATGAAAATTTAGGAAAATGTGTGAACATTTTTCAACATGGAAACAATTATGATGATTATGCAAAATAATTGCGATTATCTCAAATAATTACGATCAGGCAATTATGTAATAATTGTGACAGGCCTAGACACGCCCACTGTTTACACAGCTGGATGATGATTTCACCACCTGGATCTCCACTGTTTGTTTTCATCAGCCTCCTACTGGCCTTGGAGATTTTGCCATTGGTGGTGACAGACATAGTGAAGTGGTAGGCTATGCTATCTCATTAAGTAATTGCCATCTGGTTGTGTTGGTAGTTCTTCCATAGAGAGGGATCATAGAGGTTTGTACCTCCTAACCTCCTCAGCCAGTAGATTGTGGATATAAAGGAACATAAAATCACAAGCGCCTTGAATTTATGACCTTTCGCACACGATGTTCGCATCGGTGTCTCTGCGGTGATGTTTGGCTAGTTAGAAGCTTTGGAGGTTCAAGAAGTTCTTGCACAGCATCTTGCCAAAAAAGAACTTCAGCAAGGGAATGCATTCATTCGTTTTTCTCTGCAATTACGTCATTTTGTTCTCCAGACCTCACCGATTTCTGTTCCCTCAACAAGTATACGCTGCAGCCTTTACACCGCCTCTGTCTCGCTGTGTTTCCATTTCACCTCTCTCTCTCTTTTCAGACAAGGTGGTGAATGCATCACAGATACCCAACGCCGAGTTTACACCCCCTCCCTTCCTCTCCTCGTCTCCTCCATGGGAAGGCTCGGTGGGTAAACAATGTCTTTGCTGATTACGACGCCTCTCTCTCGCTCTCTCCAGCCCAAGGTAAGCTAAAACAGTTTGATCTGCTATTGATTCCCTCCCTCCTCCCTCTCCACCCTTCTTCCTCTCCATCCCTCCGCCCTCTTCCCCCTCGCTCCCCGTCAAACACGTGGGTGAGTCAGCCGGCGGGCGCGCCGAGCCCTCTCTGAAGGGAGAGAGGCCAGAGACCCGAGGCTCGCCGCCTCACGTTTCTGATGGTTACCACTGGGGGTTAATGGATATCCTCTCCAAGACATAACAACTCATAATCATGCTTATTAAGGGAAGCAACAGAGGTGGATTAAAAAGCAGAATACAGATGGGGGTTTGAAAGTAGACGGACATACAGGCCCCAGTAGGTCAAGTAAGGAGGATTTTAGTGTGCTGTTGCTCACTGTGTGTGTGGAGTGATGCAGTATATACTGTGTGTATATGTGCATACTTTACAGTAGATATATGAAATATACCAATATCACAATATACCACAAAACATGATAAATAATAATGTTAAATTACATGCTGTAATACATGCAATGGTTATAGGTTTTGTAATAAAACATGTTAATGTAATAAACAGACACACAATGTAACATGATGCTACTTTATCTGTAGCTAAATGCCACATGCCTGGTTCATAATCAATATAATAATCACCACATAATGTCAGAATCTGGAATTCACCCTTTAATTTCTTTCTGGGCTTGGCACATTTAATGAAACTCTTGCATTTTGACTAATCATAGTATTATCTGTCCATTATTCTATGATCATTGGGTTAATGGTCAATAGAAGCAGAGCGACCAGTGTCAGGTATGCGGACATATTTAATGTTACATTGTCATGTTTACTTTTCTTGGTTTGTTTGTCTCTTTCATTCATCTCTCTCTCTCTCTCTCTCTGTCTCTCTCTGTGTGTGTGTGTGTGTGTGTGTGTGTGTGTGTGTGTGTGTGTGTGTGTGTGTGTGTGTGTGTGTGTGTGTGTGTGTGTGTGTGTGTGTGTGTGTGTGTGTGTGTGTGTGTGTGTGCGTGCGTGCGTGCGTGCGTGCGTGCGTGCGTGCGTGCGTGCGTGCGTGCGTGCGTGCGTGCGTGCGTGCGTGCGTGTGTGTGTCTCATCCTGTGTTTCACTCTCCCTTTCTTTGGTTTGTCTTTTTCATCCCTCTCATTCATCTCTTTCCCCCTTCTCTGCCCCTGTCTTTCTCCTGCTTTCTCTCACTCCGTTCTCTTTCCATTTCTCTCTCTCTCTCTCTCTCCATGTCTCTCTCTCTCTCTCTCTCTCTCTCCCTCATTGGCCTCCTCGTGGATGCATGGTGGTGATAGTCGTGGGGGGTGGGGGTGGCTGTGGCTCTGAGATGATGAAGTTTCAGGGAGAGGTGGATGTGCCATCCATTACGGCAGGTGGAAAGGTGCAGATAAATCACCTTATCAGCCCCATGCCTTCTCCCCACAGAGCTGCAGGGTGGGAGGGGGGGGGGGGGGGGAGTGGAGCATGGTGGGAAATCCATCAACCTCCACAAATGGGACATGAGTCCCAAGATCACTCTGCTTCTATAGCGGGCTGTGTTACATACCTCACACACTGGCTCTGAAGCCGTCTTACAACTCCGACCGACTTGCTACTGGGGGCTCTAGGCCGGCGGTACCATGTGGCATCTGTGGTGGAAAAAGTACTCAAATTCTGTACTTAAGTAAAAGTACCAATACTGCAATATAAGAATACTCTGTTACAAGTAAAAATCCAAAATGAAAAATGTACTTGAGTAAAAGTACAAAAGTATTGGCATCAAAATGTACTTAAAGTACCAAAAGTAAAAGTACTAAATATTTGAAAATAGCCGATCTACAAGCTCACAACGCGTTGCGATGCGACGCGTTGTGAGCTTGTAGATCTGCTATTTTCAAATAGCCTATGTATAAAATAGGGCTAAAGTGGTTAATGTATGTTTCATTATATCATAGTTTATATATCTGAAAAGTAACTAGTAACTAAAGTTTTCAAATAATTGTAGTGGAGTAAAAGTACAATATTAGCCTCTGAGATGTAGTGGAGTAGAAGTAAAAGTATTGGAAATTGGAAATACTCAAGTAAAGTGCAAATACCTCAAAATTGTACTTAAGTACAGTACAGGTTTTAGTGATTGGAGCACAGGAATGCTAGCTAGGCAGTCTTGCTGTGTCTCACTATTATTCACTTGTAAGGCCATCTTATTAGAACTAGAGGCTAATCTGCGCTGTTTCATTCCTCTGGATGAGTGTGTCTGCCCGAAGGCCTAAAGCAAGAAACGATCAAGAGAAATGATAACATTCTGCAATGTCTTAAATTGAACATTTTCCACATGCTTAGCACAGTTAATCATATAGTAGCTAACCTTCCATTTCTATTGTCACTGCTGTCATTTAAAACAGTCAAACCTGAGATATGTGTATTTAACATTTAATATCTCTCATTTTCTACAGTTTAGAGAGTATTTAAAATGTCATAGTGGTAGACATGTATTTACATGTGTCTTTGTCTCATTTCAACACACACACATACAATGATACTGATTAGCCTACTGTGTACAGTGCACACCTACGGCTCGCCACACAAGGTTGCTAAGCAACAATAATGATAGTGACCTTTTAGAAATCAGTGGGATAGTTCCCACAAGTTGAAAGGACCCCACACACACACACACACACACACACACACACACACACACACACACACACACACACACACACACACACACACACACACACACACACACACACACACACACACACACACACACACACACAAAGCTGCAGTGTTTACCCCCCACCCCCCCACACCTAACAGACCGAATCGAATGAGTGAATAAGCAACACACAGACACATACAATAGATATGCCCTCATAACATCATGCATCAGGCATTAAGCACATTTTTGCCCTTGAGGGTTCTAGAAGGCTTTCCCTGATAGCTCTGACTGTTGTACCCTTGCCACATACCCCCACCCCAACACCCCACCCCCTTTACCGTAAGCACGCTCTATTGGTATTCAAACAGCACAGGTATCTGAGAGAGCAACGCCTTTTAAACATCTTAAACCGCTGTTTGTTCTGTCTCTAGAGGGCATGTGCGCTACACGTGGGAAGAAGACAAGGAGAATTGCAAATTTGTTTTGCCAGCTACATGTGCTCTGTAATTCGTTGCCTGCTGCATTGTAGTGCCGTGTGTTTAGATTAGAACACAAAAACAAACACACAACACATAAAGATGGGGTGTTTTGTTTATTTGTTGGAAGATTTTGGGGTGTTTAGTGATGATTAATGACTTCTCAGCAGGAGAAACATGACGCGTGCCGTGCCATTGTTCACCATTGGGCTATTTGATTGGCTGTTGTTTATTTTTGTTTAATTCCTCTGAGCAACTGCGTTGGGACAACATGTGCAGGTTTTGATACTTGCTGCAATTTGGCATGGCTTACTTTTGAAATACAGTGCATTACAATGATGTTCTGATGCTATTAACATACAGTAAGCGCTTCCAGGTGCCACGCACCCATGACCAACAATATAAACAGTGCCCTAGAATAGCGTGTGTCTATGAATAATAAGTAATGTTTTAGCGAGGGAGCATAACGTGCAGGCAGTGTGAAGGCCGAAAGCTATTTCAGCAGACTAAAAACTATTCAAACGTAGACCTGCAGTACCTACACTCGACTTGACTATGAGCAAGGAGCACCTCCCACAGCTTGTTCTCTTAAAGGTAGGGTAAGTGATATTTTTTGGTTAAAACAAAAAGTATTTTGTTAAAAGGTTAAAATACTATATTCTGATAGTAATCATTGCTATAGAGTGTTTGTTCAGTAACAGATGTCTCCCTGTCTCTCCAGCTCTTTAATAAACAGAAAATACATTTTTCGGTAGGTGTCAAAATCTCAGCCAATCAGGAGAAAGTACCCATTTTTAAGCTTAATTTGTATAGTGTTCCAGTTAAAATTTTGTCTGCTCATTTCTTAGTGTCATCACTTCCAATTTCACTTGTTTAATCTATATCCTGATTGAGTTCTCTGTCCTGGTTGGATAAAATTGGAAATGAAACTACAAAAAAAAAAAAAAGAACTACAAAATACATTTTCTGTTTTATAAAGAGCTGGAGAGACATGGAGACTCTTTATATGGACAGGACACTCTATAGTAGCGAGCACTATCAGAACATAGACCCATTTTGCAATTATTTGAATAATTGCAAATCACTTACCCTACCTTTAATAAGTAACCGGAAATATTTGTTGAACAAAGTTAAGTCTACTGGGAAATTTGGGAAAGATTACATTATTTGTAGCCTTGGTACAGAATAGATTTGTAAAATATTTGGACTGTGGGAATTTGATTTTGTTATACTATACAAACAACAAAATTTGGTTTAACACTAAACTGTTGTTTCTGTCATCAGCGCTTTGCTATTGCATAATAGTCAAGATCTATTTTGACTGTAATATTACTATGCTTGCTTAAATTTATAATAACTTATATCATGGTTGAGTATATGATTTCGGTAGTTTACAAATATGGAAGAAATAGAGGTTCGGGCAGCTACGCGGCCCTCACACCTATGTCACATCGCCGATCCGACCGATATGTCCGAGTCATACTGTCGGGGGCTTTGACAGAGTACCCATTGTACCCGTCTGTCTATGTCCCTTTTGTGCCCATATACTGTATGGAGATCTCTGTATCTGTCTGTCTACCTGTGTCCCTTTTATGCCCATATGGAGATCTCTGTGTCTGTCAGTCGATGTCCCTTTTATGTCCATATATGTATACAGTATATCGAATCTGTGGCCCTGGACAAACAGGTCTCCATATATGCGTATTGGTGTATCAGGTTTGATTTGATTTATTTATTCGCACAATAAAAAAACTGTACAAAGGTAACATTATTAAAACAACTCAGAAATAAGTGCAGGTGAGAAAGGAAACCCATATAGGGCTTATACAAGGTTCTCACCTAAAATAATAAACAAGTGGTAAGTTATTCATATAATCCAACATAAGACACGACAAACAACCTTGTGTGTACCTTGGTGTTTCAGGTTTGTTTATACTTATGTCTGAGTCAGAGAGACGTGGCTGTGGTCCACCTGCCGGCCGGCCCACCCTACCTACCATTAGCCATTTTAATATAGGATACTGAACACTCAGTGTAGCTCCATTTAGATTCTTTTCATTACCAACATTTCAACAAGCTATCTTCTTCATCAGGGTATCATCATCAGATGAAGACAGCTTATCGAAACATTGGTAATGAGAAGAATCTAAATGAAGCTACAGTTCTGCTCTATGAATCTTGCTTCCACTACCAGCACATCATTAAGACTGTGGTGTGCATTGAACTACTTTTTTATTTCAGTAGTTTGCACCCAAGCTGGAAAGGCAAGCTCTGCCTCTGGCTATTGGCCATATAAAAAGTACACTCAGACAGGTTTGAGGCCTACGAGCCAAACCCCATGTCCGTAAGGACACCCCAAATGTTTTTAGTCACACACACAAAAAATAGGAGACTTGACAGCTAATTCCTCTTGTATTGTCCCTTTATTTTCATAGACAGCAAACTCACAGTCAAAGGGAGGGCCACAGGAGGAAGGCACTGTGGGATTCGATCCAGTTAACGGTACATCTAGGTCTAGAGACAGCGGTCTTTTTAACCACATGAACATTGACAGGCCTTGCTCTGTCATACTTAACTCAAATGGTATCCTTTTCACAGCATTGGTCTCGGCACCTCGCTTACAATCCCGACAAGCAAAGACGAGGGCCCCGCTGAAAAGAATAGGAAAGTTCCCCGCGAGGGGAAGTTACAGTACAAGCGAACAGCGAAACCTTCCTGGTGTCTGTCTGTCTCCCAAGTCCAGGGCATGCATCTGAATGACAAACCTGTGTTTCTGTGCCCCTTTTAAGAAATCCTTTACAAGCACCGAGACAGTGGGGCCCGGGCTGGGGAGGCTGTATATTTCTATTCATAATTGATGACCCAGACCCAGACGGAGAGCACACTACACATGTAATATGGATTCTCTCCCAGTTTCAGATGCATGCCCTCGCCTGGACTTGTCTCTGAGCCATCGCTCAGTCTGTGTTGAGGGAACAGGGTTACTTTGGCACTCTGGACCTTGTGTGTCATTGTGTGTGTGTGTGTGTGTGTGTGTGTGTGTGTGTGTGTGTGTGTGTGTGTGTGTGCGCGCGCGCGCGCGTGTGTGTGTGTGTGTGTGTGTGTGTGTGTGTGTGTGTGTGTGTGTGTGTGTGTGTGTGGGGGGGGGGGGGGTGTGTGTGTGTGTGTGTGTGTGTGTGTGTGTGTGTGTGTGTGTGTGTGCAGTTCAAATGATAGAGTAGTAGTATACCTGTTGTTTTCCTCATTCCATCCTCTGCGCTTTTACATTCACCCATTCGCACATATTCACACACATTCACACACCAACAGCAGCAAGCCTGCCTGCTCATCAGGAACGAACAGTTAGGGGGTTAGTGTCTTGCTCAGAGCCATATAAGGAGAGCTGCGTCACCTCCGTTCACTTCATCGGGCCAGTCTTCTACAGAGCCTTCTATTGGTGAATAGTGACAAGTTTACAGAATGCACCTACAGTATGAGTCTATGAGCGTTTGTCACTATTTCAAGTTTACAAGAACCACGTGACCGGCGCTGTTTTATGACCCCGAGGTGACGCAACTCTCTAATACAAGGCTCTGGTCTTGCTCAAGGACACTTGGACATGAAGGCAGGAGGAGCCAGGCATTGAACAGGTTCCAAAACGAGTCACAACCACTCTACAGTCACTGCCACCCCCATTTTACATATTTTAGTATTTCAAGTAGTCAAATATTTCAAATAGTAATAGTAGTAGTTTCTCTGGAGGTCGATTCTAAAAAAAGAAATATAAATCCTAAAAAATATATATATTAAAAAAATATATATTAAAAAATATTTTGTTCCAGGGACCCCCAGAAGCAAAGATTTGAGTTACAAAATGTTCGCTTTAAAAAATGTATATTCAAAGATTTGCACAGATTTTCAAGATTTTTCAAAAATAGCCAAATAAATCTTAAAATGACACAGATGCGTTCCAGCTCTTAATGGATTTTAAGCACAGTAATGACCCATCAGTCAGATGACTTTCCAAAGCACCATACTGTACACAGAAACTTTTCAAAACTCCATGTGACTGATTTGAACGTTTGCATTACTGAACGAATTCAGTAATGAGTTTGACCAAGGCTGTCAGTCATCTCTCTGTCCCCATTGATCGTGTGGTTTTAATAGACTTGTGGGCTAACCCCCCATCAGTCTCACATCCTCCACTGGCCTTGCAACTAAAGTTCACAGAGGGCAGAGTTCTTAGACCCCGTTCCCATGGTAACATATGGCATGTGTTGCCCTCCAACAGACTCCCCTCCCCAATCCTCCATAATGGATTTGAACCTTGACCCTCGTCTCCCACCTCCCTCCACAGTGACACATGGAGCAAGTGTGAAAAACGCTGGCTGTAGTAGCCTGCAGCCCTGTCCGCTGAAGCCCAGCCACATGAGGGTCTAACGATCAGCTCTCCATGACTGGCATGTGTCATGGAGTTGAGCAGGCTCGGAAAATATAACACCATCAATGGTGGGGGATTAGTGAGCTGTTTTGATTGTGATTCTAGTTTTTTTTCTTCTTCTCAATGTTTCAGGCATTTTAGCTTTATTATAGTGGCTCCCAACCTTTTCTGGATCAGGGCCCAATCACTGGAATAGTCTCCTACTGTATAGCCTACCGAAGTAAGAGAGACCACCAACTATTTGACCTTCACATTCAACCTTAAGAGATGGCTTAAAGCTAACCAAATTTGTAGTCAGCCTGCTCAGGGACTACAGATGAAAAAAAGTATAGGCCTATCACAATGAAAACTCGCAAAAATATACCATGACATTTTTCTTTACTTGATGTTACATCTTAATGTTATTATCAATAAGAAAAATGGTGTTCTGCCAATTATTTGGGGGCCTCATGGCCCACCATGGGCCCCTGCCCACAGGTTGAGAATCGCTGCTTTATTATTGGATAGTGGAGTGGAGAGCAACAAGAAGGGGAGGGAGTGAGAAGGAAGAACATATAGTGACATAGCGACACAGAACATTGGCCGCTTTTCCCAAAGAGATCCTGCGTAGGGAGTTACGTGCGGTCCTTACGAAGGCTCCGGTACAAAGGCTGGCTTAAGTTACGGGTGTTTCCCAAAAGCGCACGTAAGAGCCTCTCTCCACACCGGCTACGCAGTACCTTAAGCATGCACGTAAGGTCGGGCCTGTCCTATCAAATGATGCCTAGCCTCGGAAACCCATGCCTTTTTTTTTTTTTCAAAAGAAAAAAGTCTGGGGGAACCTTGCAGGAACGGTGGTTTCGGAGTGGGAGTGAACCTTGTTATCTCCTAACCAATCAGAGTGAAGAGGGGCGTCGCTCTAAATTTGGTGATGTCAGCGTGTTCCGTGCACAGGCCGGGGGGGGGAGGGGGGAGGGGAGGGGAGGCGGGGAGGGGACATAGATTGGTGAAGCAATAGGAAGCGGCGCTGGTACCGAGCGCAAGGCTTTGGATCCCGCCCTTCAAGACCTTCGATAGGGCTGGCTCCTCCAGTCTAATCGATGCCAGACTAACCGATTGTTCCAAGAAGTTTGGCTGTAACAAGTGGGATTGTACTCGGCCCATCGATAAAATAATGCTGAAAATTAACACGCTTTAAGCGCTGTTGGTAACTGTGACTACATAATACCCTTGTTTAAATTTTTTAACTATGACTTCCTCTTTCTATATCAATGTAGGCTATAATATGAAGATAGACAGTGGTGTACTGTGGATGTTTTAACTAATGGAGCGGAACGCCAGGCGCGCGTGCACACGCTTGCTCTTACACGTGCACGTGAGCGATCGCCAATTGAAATAACCTATTTAATATGTAGGCCTATTTATTAACCCACAATCGAATGGTAATCTATTTAATTTACTTGCATAAATCTTTTGAAAATAGCAGATCTACAAGCTCACAACACGTTGTGAGCTTAGATTTGTATACATATTAAAGCTGTGAAATGGGAAATTCTGCATAATTGCGAACGCGGAAGGACCAAGTGGAGCTTACTATGTAACTCTGCTTGGGTTGTGTGTCTGTGTCTCCGTCTGTGTCTCTGTGTGCATGCACTGCCTAGTAGAGGGCCAGAGGGCGCCAGAGTGCAGGAATTTAGACACAGCCTGCAAAACACACACACACACACACACACACACACACACACACACACACACACACACACACACACACACACACACACACACACACACACACACACACACACAATGTCAATGTTCTCTCCCCATCACGTTGAAATTCTCTCCCCATCACGGTGAAATAACACGGATTACAAGTCCGTAAATACACAATATTTTCGAGCTGCGTTCGCTTCCAGCGTTCGTGCGTCTTACTTGTGAGTACTTTTACTTTAGGTAGTTTGAGTATATTTAATTTACTTACAGCTTCTGTCACTGTGTGTAGGGAGTGGGGAGAGTCTATGTAGTAGTAGAGTAGAGAGACTCTGTGTGCCCAAAAGAACAGATATATAAGATGTCCACACGCCATGACGCAGTGCGTTGATAGCTTGTATGTCTGTTTTTTGGGGTAGGCGTCGCACGTTATGCGTCATGAGCTATGTATCTGGGTTTTATAGGCTATATATATATATATATATATATATATATATATATATATATATATATATATGTGTGTGTGTGTGTGTGTGTGTGTGTGTGTGTGTGTGTGTGTGTGTGTGTGTGTGTGTTTGGTCTTTTTATCGATCTATTTCACTGTATATATTCCCTACGAATATATACAGCTATTTGTGAACATTTTTTTTACATTTTGAAAGTGTTTTCAGATGGGGGTCCTTGACACATTAAAGGGTTAATGTGTCACTCAAGGACATTTCAACGGTACCGTTCACACAGCCATGCATGGACATGTTGGCCGTCAAGGGGAGTCCAACCCAAATCGATCTTTTGGGCGTTTGTAGTCTTTCTAAAGTGATGCTGCTTTCCCCTCATGTGGCACAGAGGTTTTTTAATGGTATTTTATATGACATTCACTTGCATCATAGCCCACTAGAGCCTGACTCACTATTACCTCACAATAGCCTTACCATCACTAGGTATTCTTTGATGCATAATAGGTATTCTTACCATCACTAGGTATTCTTTGATGCATAATATAATTTTTACATGAATATGGCAACATTCCAACTATAGCATGTTTTATCTGGTTATTACCTGGAGTATTGTGTAAAGGTAAAGGCATCTGTGCTGGTCAAATACAAATATATTGTTGCTGTCGGCAGAAACCATATCTCCATATTTCAAATTAATACCCTTCTTCATCATACAAGAGTGTTGCAGAAAACTTGATAGCAGATCTACAAGCTCACAACGCGACGCGTCAAGGAACGCTTATGGACGTACAAGGTTTCTACCCGACAGCGACGATATGTTGTAAATGATTCAAAGTAAACACAGGCTTTTACTGTCACGTTGTAGATTGTGTCATATCTCATTCAATTGAATCATAGGCTTATACCAGCAGAGCCTGACTCACGGTGACCTCACAAAGGTCCCCTGTCATCGTTA
>NC_137604.1:41880231-41895231 GCF_963280865.1 Gymnoscopelus braueri
TAATGTATTTAAATGTTAAATGTGTGTGTTCATATGCTATGTATGCTAAACCCATGTCATGTCTCGGCATTACAATGAATTTCCGAGCTCACTTTGTACCCAAAACAGACAAAAGAAAAGAAAAGACGCATTCTTATCATTTAAACCTGAATACCTTCAGTACACTGTAAATATTGTACATAAAAGCCTCATAATATGTAACATGTGCAGGACATGCAGCTCTGTCCTGTCTAATTGGAGTCGTCAGACGTGGCCCCAATGGCTTCTCTTTTAGTCTGATCACGTAATTCTGTTTACACAGAGAGAGGAGCCTGAGCAAATATAATGAAGAAAAGAAGAACAAAGCATTCAGGTGTTTTGCATTGCGTGAATAAGACGCATCAACAATAAAGGATATACCCGCACACTGCCAACGTGCACGGTCAAGAGAAAAGTTTTAATGAAGCAACGCTTCGGTCGTGTGGAGTAGACCTTCCTGCGGGTATATCTTTTATTGTTGATGTTGTCGACATGCTTTTTGCCTACGCACCAGCTTTTAAACTATTTTAAGTGAATAACACACAAACCTTTGACTGGTTTATAGCAGTGGTTCTCAAACAACAGCTATTTTTTTCAAACACATTCAAAATAGTTCACATTTTGAAAAGATGTTTTAATTAAAAGCAGATCTACAAGCGCACAACGTGTAGCAATGTGATGCGTTGTGAGCTTGTAGATCGGCTATTGTCAAAAAGCCAATGTATAAAGGGTTAAAGGGGTTAAACTGATTTTGATGCTATATTAACAGATGCTGCTGGACACCACCTGGAACCCCCACAAGGACCCCTGGGGGGTCCCCGGACCCCACTTTGAGAACCACTGTCTTATAGGATCGAATCCTACCCTGTGACCTGATCCCAAATATAATTATCTCCATCTCAAACGGTGTAGATTATTTAATAAATTTTAGACATTTAGCTGATGAGTAATTCAGAGCAGCTTACTGTAACAGTAAGTCAGTGCTACTTGTACACCCACAGGATGACATACAATTACTTGTTCACCAATATTTTGAGCAACAAATAATTTAGTTAGGAATACATGGGTAAGATCCATAGACAAAATTCCGAATGAAGATCTGGTGCAAATAAAACCCAGCGGAGCATTAATCTAACCAGTGTGCGGACTATATTTTTATTTTATGACGGAACTGTTGGCCACTGATATGGAGATGCGTGCACTATCTTTTCAGATCCACAGTCCCCCATCGACAGTCCTGTGATCACAGAATGACCAGGGAAATAGTCAAAAAACAGAATAAGATAGGAGAAGCACTAAGAGATGTGGTAGACAACAAAATCTGGATGGTGATTTAAGTGTAAAATGGAACCTTATGTTAAATCAACCGTATTTAAAATCACTGCGTAGAAATGTTTTGTTGTATTTTTTCAACTTGTAGAAGGAAGGCTATGTCTTCCCCCATGCACAAATAATCAGCACCTGTGCAAACAATTGCAGATCATAGGTTGATAAGCAGGCAGGGAGGGGAAGACGAGCTTAATGCAACATGACGAAAGTGCTACTTTGATATCTACTGCTATCATTACGCTTGTTAGGTTGATAAATGCCAACGATAAGATAGAATTGGAAAAGAGACACGGACGGCCTCCTTTTAAGTACAGGCAGTAGTGTCATGTTAAAGTGAGACGTGCAACGCAAAATAGAAAAGATAATAAGAAAAAGCCCACTCTTAAGATTCTCTTTCATTCTATCTGTCTCCCTGACTTCTCTCCTCAAACTTCTAGGTCTTTCTTTACACAGTCTGCTTTCATTCGTTTCTCTTTTCTTTGTAGTTTCATTTGGATCATTGTCTTGTCTCTCGTGCACCCATGTGCGTGCGTACACACACACACACACACACACACACACACACACACACACACACACACACACTCACTCACACACACACACACACACACACACACACACACACACACACACACACACACACACATACACACGTGCACGTGCATGTTTGTGTGCATGCGGCGCAGCACCTGCGTCTCCCCACCACAGAGTGAGTCACTTGTGAAGTCAGAGAGTGGATCACATTGCTGGGATCTTGTCTCCCTCCTTGGTGACAACAATGATTAATAATGGAGAGCAGATGTTGGCATCTTGATGTGAAATTTTCATGAAACTTCTCTAACGTGATTAAAGCGTACGTCTTCCTCCCAGTCACTCCCAGTCTTTTAACTCGCATCCTCTGGGAGTGGCAACAAATCATGGTTGAGACAACATGTCAAATCACCCACAATCCCATGCACGTCAAAAAGTGAGCTGCTCCTTTCTCTCACGTTCTCTGTCTCTCACTTTTTCCTTTCGAAAATTTGATCTCCCTCTCTGTTTGTTCAATCCGAAGAAAAAGTGTTTCGTCGATAAGTCTGCCACCTCTCCTCTCGATTTAATTCAGAATATTGTATGACATTTATATAAGCTGTACGAGGTGTAGATACTGTAATAAATAATGTGGTAATTTCCAGGATGTGTTACATTGTGTCCAGTAGGAGGTAGCAGGTAGGTTTGTTTTACAAACTACTTGAGAAAATCATCTGATCAAAGAGCTGATTAACAGCAAGTTACCAGTCACGCTTGACCCCCACCAATTCCCCTACCAACAAAACAGGTCCATAGACGATGCCATAGCCACAACACTGATCTCTCCCACCTGGAGAATAACAACTCCTATGTGAGTCCATAGACTTCAGCACTTGTACACTTGTACAAAGAGCAATAGATTATATCTAATTATAGTGTAGTATTTATTATTTCAATCATTTTGTTTTATTTGCTACTGATCTAATGCCAACATGGAAATGGCATCAAGATTGGAGTTTATTATCATATCACACATTATTTATATCAACTTGCTCACAACAAGACAGGGCAGGACACAATATTTAAACTGTATTTAAATGGAATTGTGTAGGTTTCTATTCTGCTTATACTCACCTGATACATTTCTGATCAATCTCATTGTTTCAGCACTGAACCAGTGGACTCACTCAGTGAGCTTGAGGCAGAGACAAACAAGCTCTGAGTGACTTTGGCTTTCAGCATGACAAGTGTCTCTCTCCCTGTGAAAAGTGATCTATATTTCAGCACAATTTAATGACATTTTTGGGGGAGGGGGAGGAGTGGTTGTATTTTTTCCTCTCTCGCTGGACAGACTTGAGAATCCTGTCGTTATTCCATTTTATTTTTTCGGAAGGATGGATAAATACATTTGCAGCTCGTGCTCAGCAAACTTTATTTTTATCTTAGGGTGCGTTTTAAAGCGGGCGGCTGCTGTCACACGGAAACACGTCTGTGAGCTCGCTCTGTATTGCGAGGTGCAAATGTATGAAAAAAGGGCAGAGTCGTAGGCTCAGCAAGTCAGCCAGGATTGTTGTGGCAGCAACAGAAAAAAACACACATCACTGGAATGCTTTCTCAGACATGCTCCCAGAGTCACAGCTATCAGCTTCTCTCTCTCTCTCTCTCTCTCTCTCTCTCTCTCTCTCTCTCTCTCTCTCTCTCTCTCTCTCTCTCTCTCTCTCTCTCTCTCTCTCTCTCTCTCTCTCTCTTACATACTTGTCCCTATATTTCTATCTCTCTTCTTTCTTTCTTTCTTTCTTTCTTTCTTTCTTTCTTTCTTTCTTTCTTTCTTTCTTTCTTTCTTTCTTTCTTTCTTTCTTTCTTCTGTCTTTCTTTCTGTCTTTCTTTCCCTCTCTGTGCCTTTTTTCTCTCGATGTCACTCTCCTGTTTCTCTCTCTTCTAACTCTTTTTCTCTCTATCTCCTAGTTTCTCCTCCTCTGTTCTCTGATCCCCACCTCCTTGGTCATCTCCTCTACATTGGATTGTACAGTTGTACACATTGTTGCAAGATGGACCCTCTTTTAAAATAAGAATCCACTTTATTGGCCAAGTAACTTTAGACATGAAAATAATATAGAAATATAAGATGTAACGACTATTGCTAATGTAGTGACATTTCAAGATTTGCAGGTTTGCATTGACCTCATGGCATTGACCTCAGCTGCTGTACTATTATTAATAAATGAACCAGGCCCTTTGTGGTTGTTAGCCAGGGGACTTGCTCTGCGCTGTTGTGTGTCAGATTGTAACATCATAATGGTATTCATTGTTTGGATCATGGGATCAGAGCCTTGCCCTGCTGCTATGATCTCAGCATGCACCGTAAGATCCACTTTAAAGTGTAAAAATTGACCCATAAATCTTCACACTCACAGTGAGTACTGGGCGACTTTAAAGCGCTCTCATGATATTATGGACGAAAACTTGATGTTTGATATTTCTTGATAGTCTATCTATCTGAAACGTATTTCCATCAGTTTGAATTGGAATCAGACTGTCCTCAGCTGTCATCAAGATAGAAATAGAGATGATTTTGTCAGTTAGTTTTCCCCTTACATTGTTGAAAGATCAATTGTAAATATTATTTTCAATATCTCAACATTAACTACTTAAGTCCTATTCAAAAATGTTCAAACGTAGCTGAGCTATCAGCTGACAACATGTCACAGTGCAACATGTTGTGAGCTTATAAATCAGCCATATTTGAAAATGTAAAAGAAAAAATCTCACTTATAATGACATGCCCAAAATAGGCATGCCAGGTTGGAAGTGGAGAACAAAGGAGGATTCTACAGTGATTTAGTTGCATGTACCCTCCTCAGGCAGTTACTAAATAGGCACCAGCACCGCAGCCTACATATTATTATCATTACTATTATGTCTAAATCTTTCTTTAATGAATTATAATCTAATACAACAATCTGTGCTATCATTTGAATAACATTATTTAAAGCAGTTCTTGTGCTGACTGCAATTCACCTCCACAGTTGACCCTCCTTGCTTCAAAACCAGCCCAGTTCTATCTCTGCAAGTGTAAGCAATCCAAATTACATAAAAGAATGTTTATAAATGAATATGGGAAAGCCGTGGTCTGTTGAGTTCAGTGCATTAATTGGTAATTTTTTTCATATTATATCTCTGGTTTTCTTCTTTATGGTTTCACTCTCTCTCTCTCCTACCTTTCCCGGTCGTCCCCCCTACGGTCATAAAACAGTGCCTTTACATATATTACCTTTTGATTAATGGAGCTGTATTCATTATTCTGCCCTATTGCTAATTAGAAAACGAACCCCAACTAATGATATACAGTTGGAATAATACTTGCCCACCAGGCATGACGGCATCACGATAGTCTTTTTTATCCACATGCACGCGCGCACGCTCACACGCATGCACGCGCTCGCGCACACACACAAACAGTACCCCACACTTAAACTGAAAGACGAAAACTGACATCAAATTGTCACAACTGACAAATGTATTAATTCCACTTCAGGTGAAAAACTGCACCTCTGACTTTTATCAGTGATATCGCCATGGAATGTCATTTGTCTGTTTATTTCCTTGGTTGCTGCTTGACCATTAGCAACAACAGAGATCTCTCAAGACAGATTATGTCGTGCCCCCAGAGGCACATGTTTTTAGTTAGTTTTTTCTACCAAATGGGTTCCCAGATTTGCAACAAAGTCACCGCATTGATGGGGTCATTATTTTGTTCTTAACATAATGATGAGGGAAGCGTGCGCACATACAAGCGTTGTTGCATTATGCTACTTGTTATGTGTTAATCTGTGTGTGGCCTTGTTTTATTTAGCATTGCGTTTATCATTTCCATTCTGCGTGTAGAGTAAAGCACCAGGATGATTTAATTTCAACAGACTCTGGGGCGACCCGATAGCCAAGTGGTTAAGATGAATGCCACATGAAATCGAATGCCTGACAGCGAGTCTCCGGTTCGATTCCCGGCAAACCATTTGCTGCATATCAGCCCCTCACTTCTACATGTTTCCTATCTCTCTCACTGTACCTTATCAAAGAAAGGCTCAAAAAGCCCCAAATATAATGAGGGAAAAACTTTCAACAGACTCTGATCTTATAGCAAGTTATAATCACAGGACCCATGCATGTCAGAGGAGTGGTTTCACTTACAAACCACAGCTACCCTATAGCAGTGTTTCTCAAACTTTTTCATTTCAAGGACCCCCCAGTTTGATACACATTAGGCCCCAGTTGATACTTTTTTATGTCTGGGACCCCAATCTACACTATAAGATGCTCAGTGATCATTTAGGTCCATTTGGTTACATTCGTACGCTGTCGGAGTTACAGACCCTTAAAGGTCCATTTGGGTCCTAACTATCAATCATTTAGCTGGGGACCCCCTGGAACCCCCTGGAACCCCCTCAAGGACCCCTGGGAGTTCCCAGACCCCACTTTGAGAATCACTGCCCCAACACAACCCCAAAATTCAAATGGATTGCTGTAGTGCTATAGTGGGTATGTTTGGACCCACTGTTCCCTGAGTGGGCGTCCTGTCACAGACCTCCCAGCCGATGACATTGACAGGCATCAGATTTCTCTCTCCCCTAATGCAGGGCCTATTCCCCCTATAGCCATAGGGAGGGAGGGAGGGAGGGAGGGAGGGAGAGAGGGAGAGGGAACATATGAGAGTCTGAGGAGTGAGGACTTTTGAGCTGTTTAGTTGATAACTGTCACTTCTGGTTTGCAGCCGACCTGGCCCGCTGAGACTTGATTTGATGCAATGATGCAAGGCTGTCCTAATGCTCAGGTTTGATTGTGTATTTCTTGTAACTTGTCTATTAATATCTACAACAGTAAAGCCATGTGCTAAATTCCACATGTGGACAATGCATTTTTTTTTCTTTTTCATAATAGCAAAACAAAACAACAGCTAATAAATGCCAACTGATGCAAGCACAGTGTACAACAACACAACAGTAGTTTACAGTAGTTACTGTAATACTGGAGCAACTTTTTTGTGTCCTATACTTTTACTTTTACAACTTACTGTACCAAGTGTTCAACCCTATGTTTATCTTATGAAAGGTTACATTTTGAAGTAGTGGGTCCGAGGAGTTTAGTAGACTTCTCTGACTTCGGGGAAATGTAACTGAATAAGAAAATACTTGGTATCTTTGTGTCTTACATGCACACACGCACGTACGCACTCAATTAAGGCATCAGAAATTTGGCATCTTCAATGTGAGTGAGATTCTTGTTTCCTTGCCAAGAACAACTGAAAAGTACATAAGACTTTGGTTTCATTTAACCTAATCTTCACCGGGTCACAGTAACTACAGACGTACCTACAGGAAGGCAAGGTGTTTAACTCTCCAACAAAGCCTGCAAGCCAAGGCCAAAGGTGATGAAGGAGAACATTGGAAAGAGCCGGGGAGTCATTAGCACTTCTCACCTACTGTTGTTGTTGTTGTTTTTCGCAGCTCGGAGGTCAGCATTTTCTGAGATTACCTCTTTGCAGTTTGCTTCCCTCTTCCACTCTCTCCAAGCACCATTATAGCCCAGCACGCAGCCACCAGAGAGCAACAAGCCCTATACGGTGGATAGTAATAGCTGTTTTCCCACATAGCTCAAGGGCCTACTAACCTATAGCCCGTTTCACTGTTTCTGTATGTGCAGTATGAGACTGGAAGTTATCACTGAGGTCAAGTTGGTCAGTATAGTTCAGCTAGAGAGGGAATACGGTTACATAAGTCCATGCCATGTGCAGGTCTAGAATTTCTCCATGTGAAAGACCTCTATCCTCGGGCACCCAATAGCCGAGTGGTTTTGGGCGCGTACCATATACTGTATAGCAGAGGTCTTCAACATTTTTCAGGACAAGGACCCCCTAGCTGAGAGAGACATGAAGCAGGGACCCCCTCTATATTGGATAAAATTGTGTTTCAGATTAAAGTTTTTTTCTTTTACTGCTCTTTTTTCCCTCTACACCTATACCTATTTGCCAAAAATAGCAGATCTACAAGCTCACAACGCCTCGCGCTGCGAGGCGTTGTGAGCTTGTAGATCGGCTATTTTTGTTCTCCTGCAGAAAAAGGTTCAAGTGGTTAATGTAAAAAAACAAACATCATATCACACAAAGATTTGGCGGCCCCCCAGTAGTAACTCTGAGGACCCCCTAGGGGTCCCGGACGCCCTGTTGAAGACCCCTGCTGTATAGTACCGGCTCTAATGCCTGACAGAGAGTCACCGGTTTGACTCCCAGGCCAGCTGGCAATTTGCTGCATGACACTCCCCTACCCTCTCTCCTTCCTGTCTCTCTCCACTATATCTCCACTCTCTGAAACCAAAAATACCTCTATCCTTAATCTTTGGTTACAGTTTTTTAGCCCTGCTAAGGATGGCAATGTCGGTCAGTCCATCCGTCCGTCTTAACGCTTTGGTCCAAAACAAAACAAGATTGCCATTGAATTGTCTGTGCACGTTCATGCTCGCTGGAGAATGAGCCTTAAGGGTGATTTCGATATCGGTTTTCGACACAGCACGCAAACAAGTCAGGCATAACGGATTTTGGTGGCCACCTGGCTTTTCCTCTGGTGCCACCATTAGGACAGAATGTTCACTTGCACACAAGATTGCTAAATATCTAATGGGCAGATTACTATTCATGCACTCCCACATCAACTTTCCTCATGCTCCACCATCAGGCCAAAATGTCAACATTGCGCACAAGATAACTCATATGTTATTAACTTTGGTGACTCATGGCTGTTCCTCTAGTAGTGCTTCATTCAGTGAATCCTATATTCAAATTCTCTAAAGGGAGGGCCTGGCGCGTCGTAAACAAATCTGACAAAGCCGCCGACACTATGACTCAGACATATCGGTCAGATCGGTGGTGCGACGTAGGTGAGGGCTGCGTAGCGGTCTGAACTCTAAATGTGTTCGTATCATACAACTGATACATTTGTATCATAGTTGGCCCCACAGAGAGTGTGTGGCTATAACTATTTCGTTCCAGTTGGGTGTAACAACAACACAGCCTCTAATGGTCACTAGCCTACAACGCAAATGGCACAAAACACAGCAACATTGCACTTTTTTTTATTTTATTCTCACGCCCAGCACCCACGTTGTTGTAAGTTCCAAATGTAGTTGGGTGCATCTGTGTGGCCATGAACGTGTTGGTCTGAAAATGAGGTGTGGTCAGGGTCAGGCAAATTGTTGGTGAATTTCTGAGAAAAGTCAGAAAGCAATTGCATCTTAGACCAGCTCTGATCTCATCTGAAGTGTAGCGCTGTCCCCAGCCCAGTATTTCATAGCTATTTAAAGAACGCATTAGATAGTAGATTGACCCATATAGGCTGGTTCGCAACACGCACACACTGCCTGCAATCAAAACTCATTCAAATTCAACACATCACTCACATTCAACTTGATGTATGATATGAAATATTGCTGAGCAACTCATCATTGAGTTTCAAAAAATAATTAATGGTCTGGGCCAGATTATCCATTGCATTGGGCAGTGAGTGCCCGATGGCTTTAGTTAATTGCTGGGCTGGGAGGCACCAAAAAACTTAAATCGTTTTCGTGGTCAAAAACGGAAGATGAACAATTCTTAAACCACTTGATTTAGCTTTTCTTTATCATTATTTCTATTAATAACAGTATAATAAGAAACAAGAAAACAGTTAAAAGTAGCCGCTGCCTGCTGTGCGTAGACGAGGAGATAAATGGAGGAAAATAGACGTCACTGAACCTACCTGAATAATTTAGTCAGTACTGGCTAAACATTGTGTGGTTAAGTCTTGGACATTTCAGTTTCGTTCATAAACCAATCTGTATTGATTATTTAGGGATTGTTTTAGCCTTGACTTTTCAACCCCCAAAAAGTCACAATTCAGTTCACTGAGCTGGATTACCTATTCTCAAGCAAATATCTTTAAGTTCATTTTCATACCGTACGGAAATGAATGGAATCGACTGTTGGAAAATGTCACGGTTCTTGGACTAAACATGCCATACTGCTAGTAAGGTGCCACACCAGCATGAGAGGACAGTACTGTCACTGTATTGCATTCTATTGCATGTATTCTAATAGAAAGTTGCATCTTTTTGTTTATCCCCTGCTGGATCAAGACTTTTGACATGTTTTTTGACATACACATACACACGCATAAGAGGCAAGGCTGTGAGCAAGTGAGCTGTTGTTTGTGTGTGTGTGTGTGTGTGTGTGTGTGTGTGTGTGTGTGTGTGTGTGTGTGTGTGTGTGTGTGTGTGTGTGTGTGCGTGTGCGCGCGAGTGTGTGTGCGCACACGAGTGTGTGTGTGTGTATGTGTGTGTGTGTGTGTGTGTGTGTGTGTGTGTGTGGTGTGTGTGTGTGTGTGTGTTTAGGGACACATGCATTTATACATGCTGTTCAGCTGTGTGCTCTCTCTCTCTCTCTCTCTCTTTCTCTCTTTCACTCGCTCTCAGTATCTGGGACAATCTGCCACAGTGTTTCTCAGCTACTTGGGATGAGTGAAAAAAATAATAATGACACAAGCACAAATGCTGCTGAGCCTCCACGCTGTGGTTTCTAATGCTGGAAATACCAGGTTTAATTAACTTATCTTTGTCTTCCTGGCTGAAAACTGAGAGCCACGTGTGCAGCTCTGATATAGCAGAGAAAAATAAAATCAGGAAGGGATTAATCAGCTAATACAGAAATACAGCATCATGGTTGTATAGCTCTGCACTTGCAGTTTACACCCAATGCCTGTCCATACTCATATTATTTATATAGTAAATAATTTATTAAAATGTATTAAGTGTATTCTTAGACAAAATGTAAGTTATTTGTGAGGTCACAATGATCTTGACCTTTGACCACCAAATTCTAATCAGTTAATCTTTTCAGTACAAGTGGATTTTTGTACAAAATGTACAGTCCCAAACAGTGGGTCAAGACCCATCTTTGGGTCGCAAACCAATTTTTATGGGTCACGAGTAAATATCTCCTTGTTTCCGTTTCCTACATCTGAAATATATATATTATATTATTTAAAAGAGTTTAAACAAAAAATATCACAACTTTTCATCAATTTCATAAATACAATGAAAAAAACGAATAATATCCATAAATACATTTTTAAAAAGTAGCGAAAATAGTAGATCTACAAGCTCACAAGTTTGTGAGCTTGTAGATCTGCTATTTTCACTGGTAAACCCCCGGGCAAACGTCTTATTTCTCTTTTGGGTCATGAGCTAAAATGTTTGGGAACCACTGCAGTAGAGCATCCTTTTCACATTTGTAGAGATCATGAGTTAATACCATGTCATAAGAAAACAACCTTTTGCAGAGGGAAAGAAAAGTAAATACAACAAACCACAAACGCTACTGCTAGTGAAACTGAGTGGCAGTATATGGACATTTTGAGTCAAGGAGCATACTGTCAAATATTCAGCAAAACTGCCATATCACTTTTTAGTGAACTAGAATTATCTTGTTATCATGGCAAAACAACTTTTATGTTCCTTTCATGAGTTATTTTCTCATGATCACTTAAAGGGATAGTTCACCCAGTTTTTTTTCCCATCGATTAGTCACCCCATGGAGACTTGAATTAATTGATATTTTTTTGTTTTTGTCGCATTCCTAAGCCAATAATTTGATGACCAGCGGACCGGTAGCCAGCGGTTCCGGTAGAGACACGAAGGAGAGTCTTTGTGTCTCCTACCGGAACCGCTGCCGGTCATCAAATTATTGGCTTAGGAATGTGACAAAAACTAAAAAATGTCCATGAATTCAAGTCTTCAAGGTGACTAAAAAAGTCATTTTGGGGGTGAACTATCCCTTTAAGAATCCTATCTTGGATTTGTTTTAGATTACGGCTGTATTCACGTACAAAATACAAACTATTTACCTGTACATGGCCACTTTGGGCTGTTGTAGAAAGGTAAAAATAACTCCTTTATGTCAAAGTACATGAAGGAAAAGAAAAAGTACATTAAGTAAGTATAGTAGAAGAAAAAAAAACTCCTTTCAAATAGAATCTCTAACCCTTTTCTTCTCTTTCTCATTTCACTTAAGTCATCATCCTTTGGGTCCGTGCTGCATCTCATCAACATTTCATGCATATGATAATTAAACATAATGTTCTGCACTTCAACTTTGTTTTCTGAAGCCCCCGTCCTCATTCCCACACTCATGTTAAGTAGCACTCAGGCTACCCCCCCCCCCACACACACACACACACACACACACACACACACACACACACACACACACACACACACACACACACACACACACACTGCACAGTCCCACGGCATCATGGGAAATCCGTAGCGTCCTTGCCGTTACATCCTCACAACCCCTCGTTACACTGGGGCCGACCTATGAGGCTTTTCAAAGAGCTGAAGTTCAAGGTATAAGGCAGCAGTATTGCCAACGGAAGCCTGGGAAAGGAGGGCCAATTATAAAATTATGAGAGAAGAGGTTTCTACATCTCCCAAAGAACCACCCCCCCCCCACTCCCCTGCGTTACAAGCCTCGTCTTTGAACACCTCTCACACACCATGAGATGACACAACCTTCAATGGCATCAGGCAAAGGCTGTGTAGCAGAAGCACGTTTTCTTCCCTTTTCTTTCTCTTTTTTACTTTATTTTCCATTCTTTCTTTACATCTCTTTCCCTCCCTCCTGTGACAGAAACTTTCTGTGCAATTTTCTGGCGGTTGTCGGCCTTAAAGGCACGCGCTGGCAACGTGACAGCCAGAAGAAACAGCGAGTGCCACAATTGACACATTCCCCATCCTTCTCGCATGTCGTCTCCCTTTTGCCGGACAGCTGATTGATTCTGACAGCCTATATTGGGTGTTTCATATGAAAGAGAATTTTGTGATTAAAAGTTAATGAGTTGGAATTTTTCTCTGTGCTTTTATTACAGGCCGCCAGTTTTGAACATTTTTCAAAGTAACACCCGCAAATTCCACTGTTTGCAATGAATTAATAATACAGTCTTGTCACTGAAATATCATGCATTCTTTAATCAGGCTCAGTTTTTTCTGTCTTTTTTTATCCTGAAAAAAAAGGGCTCTTGAAAGGTATTTCTTTATAATCAGAGCAATTAGGAACGTAGCAGCTTTTCGTGTGATCATTAAAGCCTTGTTTGTACAAAGCACAGTCATGCATGTACAAGAAAATATATCTATTTAAAACACTTTTCCACTTTATTGTAGTTTGTAATCTGAATGAGATGTGGGTCTTGGCAGACCACATCAGCCACGGCCACATCAGCCACGGCTCTCCAGGTTTAGAAGACTGAGGGGCCGAAGCCTCTGAACCACATGGAACCACGGAGTACAAAAGACCAGAGGAAGCACAAACCTTTTCTTTCCTTGTTCCTAAAGTGCTCAATGGGCCATAAAATAAACATCTCTGGGTTTAGCCCGGCCCCTCTCTCTATCCACTTCGGAACCAGCCATGCTATGATTCTGTTTTGGTCCCCCTTTTTGTGTTGAAAGCTATTAGAGCCGACAAGCCTCTCATGGCTTCCTAACCTCTACGTCTCCTTTTCACCTGCAAGAGAGGTCTGGAGGTGTGCAGCCAGACTGGCTTCATTTCATGGTCTTCAGATCATTTCCCACACTCTCCTCACCTCGTCTGCCTCACCCACGCTTTCCTTGCCACTTTAACCAGCCTCTGGCTGCCTCACCCATACTCTCCGTCTCCTCGCCACTTTACCAGCCGCTGCTATTTGTGTCGCTGAAGAAAAGCGGATATAAAAAAGGGAGAATAAAGTGGAGGGAGGGGAAAAAAAAGCAGGTGCACGTTAAAGTGAAAAAATAGCTCAGCAAAACACGCAAGGTGTTTTCCCAGTTGCACGGTAGGCGTTGTGTTCTCACAGAGCCATTCGCCCCTCTCCTCTCTCTACAGAGCTGTGTAGGAGATTCGTAATTCTGTCTCTGTGTCACACAAGAGGCATGTATTCCTCCCCCCCGCCAGGGAAGACGAGGAAGGTAGTCTTACCAGGGCCTCTCTGTCTCATTGTTAAAAGAGTGAAAAGCGCCTTTTGTACAGAGAGTCGAGTTTTTAATCTCTGGGAGTTTGTTTTAGAGATGCTCTTCTGTTCCGAGAATCCGAGGCATACGCATGCAGCAACTACAAGGTTATTATCTGAACCAGACCTCAGCGCTGTCTTTCTGCTTTCTGTTGCTCTCTGCTTCCTCTCTCTTTCCGCTTTCCTCTCGTTTACTCTCTCTCTCTCTCTCTCTCTCTCTCTCTCTCTCTCTCTCTCTCTCTCTCTCTCTCTCTCTCTCTCTCTCTCTCCCTGTCTCTCTCTCTCTGTCTGTCTCTCTCTCTGTCTCTCTCCCTCTCTGTGTCTCTCTCTGTCTGTCTGTGTCTCTCTCTCTGTCTGTCTGTCTGTCTGTCTCTCTCTCTCTCTCTCTCTCTCATCTCTCTCTCTCTCTCTCTCTCTCTATATATATATATATATATATATATATATATATATATATATATATTTATATATATATATATATGTCTTGCTATTCCTTTCTGTCCCACACCCTGTCACCCCGTGCCTCAACAAAAGTTGGGACATTTGGTGTCCCTCAATAAGTCATACAGGCATTCTCTCTACCCCCCACATTGCCAGCCCAACTCCGGAGCGTATGGCGGTGTGGAAAGAATCTTAGGTGAAGGCCTCTAATTAGTTCCCATCAAAAATGTAATTCCTTTTCTGGAATTACGCCGCAAGGGCCGGTCAGAGTGGCCCAAAGCCAAGCTACCTGGTTGGTTGGCGGTGAGGGTAAGAAAAGAACAAGGGGGAAAAAAATAATAATGGAAAGAGATATTCTAACCCGGAGCTATAGCACATTTATATGCTTGACGTGACTCAGCCATCAATGTTGAGTCGAATTCTAATTTAATTTCTGAGATGTACGTGTAATTTTGCCATTAATATGAATGTTACCGGCCTAAATATTTCACACGTCTCCTGGATATTGTGAACGTCTCATACATCCTTCAGTAGACTGTTAATTCATTTACTCTTTTCTGATAATTGAATATACTTTTTTTTCACCCCCCCCGCTGGGAGAGTGCGGTAAGAGAGCGTGCAGGTGGAGTGATAGAGT
>NC_137604.1:41900231-41917731 GCF_963280865.1 Gymnoscopelus braueri
AAGCCATGTGTCTTTACATACGCAAGGACCTGAGCATCTTGCATTTCATGAATACATTACAGAGAGCAGCGTAATGGCCTGTCCCTGCCAGCCATGCTGACCTCCTCATCCCTCCATAGGTGTGTTTGATCCGCAACACTCAGCCACTCAAATGGAACTAAGTGGCTCTCAATTATTCAAGCATATATTCAGCCTACGGCCGTATAATGCTTACCACCATCCATAGCTCGCATTCCACGTCCCTTTGATGGCCCTGTGTTCCTTTACACTGCAAGTGACACCTTGTCACTCACTCCGTTCAGAAGAAACGGATTGTATTTTTTAAAGGATTCTTTAGGCATTTCTGTATTTTCTTTTTTCAGCTGGTTGAAATGCATGCGTCTCATTGTGAGCTTGTACATGGCTTATTCTTTGCTATTTGTCGTATGAAAAAATATATACAGGCCTTACTCTAAGTGGTTAACTCTGAAAGTGTAAAGTGTTCACACGAAATATTTTTTAAAGTCGTTTCATTCACGTGATTTTGGTCGCTGGGACAAAAGTGTTCATTTGCGTGTTTACTTATTTGCAATTGTAGGTGTGAAAATAAGAAAGATTGAGCAACATGTTCTATTTCATGACTGAAATATATCGATTGTTTACAGCTGTCAAGTACGCACGCCAAGTTTGTGTTTTTCTCCTTCCCGTCTGACAGCTCTCCTGCCCGGGACAACCGAGCTGGAGCTACCGCTAGGCAAGACGAGACGAGATGTCGAGAGTAAATAGAAAGCATTTTGTTGACTCAAAGACCAACTCTGGGGCTTGTTTTGTTTGCAGGCACATAAAACAGATAGAAAATGGCCCCTCCGGCGTTAATTTACCAGTGTTCATTTAACTCTGGGAGTGTACAACACTCTCTGAGTTACAAATGGAAGCCTATCACTGTGTTGTACTTTGTGTTGTGGAAGTCCCAGACTTGGTGCAAAGCCAAAAGAGCTGTTGGTCGGCTCCAGTTGGACACAAACTATAGGCGCTCCATCCCCACTGTGGAGTGCATGTCTATATGCCTCCCGTCCAGTGATTTCATTATTGGTGTATCAAAATCAATAAACATGGCTGTCAAATATGCGAATGGTAAAGCAAACTTCGTTCAAGTTGGTAAATGTCCACATGAGCAAATAGGAGGAAGAGGCGAAATTCATTCCATTCGTTTGTTCGTTCATTCATTCATTTATTTGTGTCAGCCCGTTCACCTCATTCATGCTGCCCACTGCAACGTTGCTCTAAAAATATCTTCACGTCTTGTGAGAACTCACCATAGCATGGACATTTTGTTTCTTATTAAATGCTTTCTCATTTCTATCAGTGACCTAATACATTTGACAATGTGAAAGCTAAACTCATTTCCATTTCTTCTGTATCTTTTTTTCAGTCCCATCGTATCATTAGCTTTCCTCTATAATGGAAGGTACTTCTTTTTAGATCCTGAAGAACCCTGCCTGCCTTTGATTCCTCTGGTTGAACACACTGAGCACACTCCGTGTTCAGGCCCCCAACCTGGAGGCCATGGCTCTTCAGTGTCAACACAACAATGTAGGGTAGGGGGGAGACCTGTAACCCAGTAGGATTAGAGGGTGGGAGCCTTATCATTAGTGAAGTCAAGGCCTGGAACTGGTGCTGCTGATGTGGCTGTTAAAATCAGAGGCAGTCCATGGATGGAGGGATGATACGGATGGATGGATGGATGGATGGATGGATGGATGGATGGATGGATGGATGGGTGGACTAATGATATATTTAATATGGCAAGCCGTTTGGGCATGTATTACATATCATTGGTATCAGACATCAGCAACTCTACTAGTTCGGTCTATGTCAGCACTAGTTGGATATTTTGCCGCACTAGTGAGGAAAACATCAGTCAATGCATTTTCAGGCCAGGATACCAATTTTATCCAATCAGGAGAGAGAACTCACACAGGATGCAGATTAAGGGTGCGTTCGGAAATGCGCATCGGGAGCACTCTCACGTATTAGTTTGTATTGGCCAGTGCGCTCATCGCTATATATCCGAACGCACCCCAAACAAGTAAAATTGGCAGAGAAATGAGCTGACAAAATTGGAACTGGAACACTATTAAATTTAAGCTGATAAATGGGTATTGGGTACTCTCTCCTGATTGGCTGAAATTGGCAACCCACCTGAAAATTTACTTTCTGTTTATTAAAGACACTTTATAGCAATGACTACTACCAGAATATAGAGCTTTAGCTTTTTCATTTTTTTGTATCACTTACTGTACACTACCATTAACTAGTACGAATTTTGGTGTAGCAAACTGACCTCTGATATCATCAATATGCAATAAATGCCCAAACGGCTTGCCATAGACTGACGGACAGACAGACCAATGGATGGACTGATGGATGGATGGACTGATGGATGGATGGACTGATGGATGGATGGATGGATGGATGGACGGACGGACGGACGGACGGACAGACGGACAGACGGACAGAGAGAGAGAGAGAACTGAGCGGGTCAAAGGAGGACGGGAGCGATATATCAAAGAAAAAGGAATCAAGGAGCAGGAAGAAGTGAGCAGAATTGAAGCTGGAAGAGAAACATGGAAATGTACTGAGTGAGAGCTGTGACTGAGAGCTCTGGCTGGTTGTAGGTGTTAAACTTTGATGCCTCCACTGAGTGAAAGTACGGCGTGGTCCACCAGTATCAGTAATAGACACAGAGAGTGGGAGAGAGAGAGAGCAGAGAGTGTGGAAATGAGAGAGAGAGAGAGAGAGAGAGAGAGAGAGAAAGAGAGAGGGGGCGAATCTGAGCGAGCCAGGAAACTTGGCAAGAGTGAGAAAATAACAGAGAGCAACAGAGAGACAGAGACAGAGAGACAGAAAAGAGAAAATCAAGGAAGAGACAGGGATGGGGAGTGAGTTAGTAGGTGAGGGGCGGGTAGCAGATAGTTAGCGATAGATAGCGAGATAGAAATAAATAAAAAAAGAGTCTGACAGACAGAGAGAAAGAGAAACTTATCCATGATTTAACGCCTGTGGGGCCGTGAGATGAGCCTTCGTTGGTTCAATTGTGCTGTGATTGCTGGCTGGCGCCGCCTCAGACTGGGGCCCTTTCAGCTCATTTCATCATGATGCTCCTAATGAGTGCCCGGACCGAGTCCCAGAGCTACAGGGAGGCTCCAGAGGCACCTCTGATGGAGGGTATCATGAGGTTATGCCCCACCACCCGCCTCCCAACAGCTACGCCAGGAGCTGCAGCACCAGGGCTAAGGAAAGGGATGGGGTTTGGAAGAAGCTGGGGCAGGCTGGTGGAGTGACCTGTGTGTTCACCCCTACTCTGGCCTTTGTGCCGAGTTAATGATGCCGCTAATATGTTCTTTAAAGACCACACCGTGATGCATCACTTTCATTAGCACCACTCGTGCCTGCGCGTCTTTCACTTTCTCTCTCTCTCTCTCTCTCTCTCTCTCTCTCTCTCTCTCTCTCTCTCTCTCTCTCTCTCTCTCTCTCTCTCTCTCTCTCTCTCTCTCTCTCTCTCATTCTCTCTCTCCCCTCACTCTCTCCTTCTCTCTCTGTTATACCCTCTTTCTCCTTCTCACTTAGTCATCCTGTCTCTCTCTCTCTCTCTCTCTCTCTTTCACTCTCTTCCCTGCTCTCTCTCTCTCTTTAAGCCCCTCCTCTTCCTCACTCCATCTACCCCTCCGTCGACCTCTTAATGATGGTCTGAAGAAGAGGTGGCATGCTTGACCCTTAATCATAAGAGAGGGAAAGAGAGAAAGGGGGAGCGGAGAGGGCTGACAGAGATCTAGGGAGAAGTAGACAAGGAGAAAATGAAAGAGAGAGAGGAAGATGGGTGATGGTGGGGAGGCAAGCAGCAGCTAGTTGTTCATAATCCAGCTCCCTGGAGCAGCTTCAGGAGTCCTCCGGGTTTGGAGGTCCCATTCAATAATAGCCTGGTCATCAGGAACCACATACAGTTGTAATTCCATACTTGTGAGGACCTTCTGTTGATTCTCATTTTCACTCCATAATTATAAAGATTCTGCTGTTTGGGAAACTTAAAAAAATATATGTAAGACCAAATCAAGGAATGAAAACTCCAACTACTATACAGGTTTCAACAGTGAGATACATCTCATGGGGCTGTCCTTTCAATAAAATAAATTCCCTAACCCAAAACCCATGTCTTTGTGTGTGTCTGTGTATGTTTCTGTGTGCGTGCATGTGCCTGTGTGTATCAGCGTTTGTGTTGTTTGCCATGTTTATGTGCACATATGTGTGAAAATAGTCTGTTTTCATGTGTGTGTATGCGTTTGCACACACATATGGTGCTCACCAGCAGCATTTCCATTGGGAGAAGGATAAATAAATTACAGAGGCCTGCTTGAGCTGCTTTGGTTTTCCAGGTTTACACTTGTTTACATGTGTCAGAGGGCCTTCTTGGCTCAGGTAGCCTCTCTTCATCATGCTGCGTTGTCTCGGCCCACTGATGCTGGGGATCATTTGAATAATTCACAGTCGGCGTGTGATCGTCAGAGACACCTCGCCTGTCACTGTTTAAAAATGCAGCGGAGGCCATGTTAGCCCCTGCCCACCGCCACAGACCCCCCCCTGCCCACAGACACACACACACACACACACACACACACACACACACACACACACACACACACACACACACACACACACACACACACACACACACACACACACACACACACACACACACACACACACACACACATATATATATACAGTGCATGAACACACACATACAGTAGATGCACACAGATGGATGATATCGATAGGTACACAAATGGCCATATAATGTATGCTCACAGACAGATAGACACACACCCACACACACACACACACACACACACACACACACACACACACACACACACACACACACACACACACACACACACACACACACACGCACACATGCACACACACACACACACACACACACACACACACACACACACACACACACACACACACACACACACACACACACACCTAGTCCAGACGAGACTTTTCCTAAGATAAAGAGCAGATGTTTTGGTTCTACCTCCTCCTCTAACCTTTTTTTGCCCAAGCCTCTGTGCGTTTCCCTGCTGAGGAGACAGATTATGGTCTAATCCCCTGCAATTTGGGTTGAGGCCTTTTGTGCCACTCGGCAGGGCCTACTGCCGGGCTCCCATTTCCCAGAGATCAGTGAGGGTTAGGCCTGGCCATGATTGAGGGGAGCCAGGTTTGGAAAAATAATGAGTTGGATATGGTGAACAGGCTGCCAGGGCAAGGTTAGGTACATAGATGGTGGAGTGCGGTTGCCAGGGCAAGGTTAGGTACAGAGATGGTGGAGTGGTTGCCAGGGCAAGGTTAGGTACAGAGATGGTGGATTGCGTTTGCCAGAACAAGGTTAGGTACAGAGTGGATAGACTGCCAGGGCAAGGTTAGGTACAGAGATGGTGGAGAGGGGAGCAAGAGAGGGCTGGTGTGGCCACACTGCAAACTAGAAAAGTGTGCTCTTCGGAGTGCAAATCTCCGCCAGGCCGAGTTGTAGGGCTATGTCAGTCATGGGGTGTTCAAAATCACGGCCTGTTATAGCGCCACCATGAGGCCGATTTAAAAAATTTGGAGTGGAGGTTCTTCTTTGGTCGACTGGGAGTGTGTGTCACACCAATCGGTCCAGCTGTGTCTGAGATTAGCTACTCACAGTCAGACGGACGGACGGAGGGACGGAATCACGGGGACGATAATAAACATAATCGGATCATCGAGTACTTAGTGCAGTACCCATTATCATGGTATGTGTAGGTAATAGTACTATGATGTCATATTGATGTCATTGTTAAGATGTGTTCCTATTTTCAAAGTAGACTGTGGAATAAGTCCTTGGTTCGGCTTCTACGCAGTCTGCACTCTCCATCTCTCTTGTTAAGTTCTATTTCAGTTTGTGGTGCCATCTCATCCTGAGTTCAAAGCGGGCGTGATGTTAATGAAGGCTCCCATGTACAAAGAGAAATGTATGTAAATGTTACCTCTCCAGATGTTGCGTTGTTCCCAGCGCTGCGGCTCCAACTAGCCCCCGAGCCACGCACTCGCTAGCAGTTAGACAAACCTTTGTACCTTCCCTTTGCCTATAGGCTCCTATCAGTTCGCCGCAGCCCCGAAAAATCAATACCTACCGCTAATGAAGTTTAAACCACACATTTTAATGAAGGACCGAATTTGCATTTAAAAGTAACAAGAGGGGAAATGGGTTCACTGTCTTTGTGTGTGAGTCTTATTTAGTACCTACATTTGAGGTTGCGTGGTAACAATCTCTGTGCGAGGATTTTATTTGTTTGAAGAAATGAAGTGTGTGTGTGTGTGTGTGTGTGTGTGTGTGTGTGTGTGTGTGTGTGTGTGTGTGTGTGTGTGTGTGTGTGTGCGTGCGTGCGTGCGTGCGTGCGTGCGTGCGTGCGTGCGTGCGTGCGTGCGTGCGTGTGTGTGCGCACACACGTGCAGATGTTTACATGTATGCTAGTACTGTATGTCTAGGAGTGTGACTGAAAATGAATTAATGATGCACTTCATGTTTATGTATTTCTGTTCCTGCATGCCTTTGTGTGTGTGTGCGCGTGCATGCGCGTGCATGCGCGTGCATGCGCGTGCATGCGCGTGCGCGCGCGCGCGCGCGCGCGTGTGTGTGTGTGTGTGTGTGTGTGTGTGTGTGTGTGTGTGTGTGTCTGTGTCTGTGTCTGTGTGTGTGTCTGTGTCTGTGTCTGTGTGTGTGTGTGTGTGTGTGTCTGTGCGCTACATTGTCCGGCTCCTAGGTCTGCATAGAAGGTTTGCTTACACAGCTCTAAACTGTTACCTGTGACATGTGTGGGCATGTGGGTAGTTGACTCTATTGGCTAGACTCTAGCCAATAGAGTGCAGCTACTATTTTCAGGGTTCCTGCGGATCCTTAAAAAGTCTTGAATTTAGTTTCTGCAATTGGCCTAAAAATGTCTTAAAATGTCTAGAATTGTATAAGTGGGGATATTACATTTAATCTGGGGCAGATTGTATAAACGTGTCGCAAACAGAGTAGTTGCTTAGTTCTTTTTTTCTGACCTCGGCAGATATATGGTACGTAAGCCCATATGACAAACAATATAATGTACCTACCGAAGCGGAATGTACCCTCTGAAATAGAGGGTATACATTCTGCTTCGGTAGGTTCCGGTACGCCTTGTGTGGAATATAGCCTACCGCTAAAGCCAGCCAATAACACATTTGCTGCTTTTAGACAGACAGTGCCAAATGAAAGTCACCCCTCTGTTGCTCTGCATGTTGCGTTGTTGAAAGACAGTTCAACTCTGGCAGTGGGTGGGTGTGTGCGTGCGATGAACATACACGCTTGTATCAGATTTCTCATTATGCCTGCCCCATAGAACTAGAACAGCTCCTTCGTCACCTGAAAAGTCCTTAATGCAGCAAGCAGTTAACTTCCATAATCCATATGAAAAGTTTGTTTATGTTGGTTCGTCGGACTGACAGCGTTTTTTAATGATCGGTGATTTGCCGTGATCCATATGCAAAGCATATTAGTCACGTCAGAACTAAGCATTTTCTAAATAAGATATATAATATGCAATTTCTTTAAGAATACTTAGTTTTCACTGTTGCTACTAGTTCAAAATAAGAATGATATTGACCTGTATTATGCTGATGTTTTTTCCCTCCAGAATGCATAGTTTTCACTGTTGCTACACTTAAAATATCGAATAACAAATATGAACACATTATATCGTATCAATATCGAGATATTTGGCATCAATATCGAGATATGATTTTTTTTCCCATATCTTCAGCCGTAATTGCCGCAGTAATGGTATTATGTTTTCTTTTAGAGGTATTAAAAGGGTACTTAAAAGGCATTACATTTGCACTTTAGAAGTGTGCAGATACCCTGTCATTTGTACTTTAGAAGCGTAGACCCTGTGTTTTCCTCTCATTCTGCTCATGCATTTGTCTCATTCTCTCTTTTTCTCATGAGTAATTGATCGCCACATTTTATCTGATATGAAATGCATTCTCTCATTGTCTTTTTTTGTTTTCCTCTTAACCTCCTTCTCTCTCTCCTTTTTTCATGTTCCCCCATGTTTTTATTATTACATTTTTGTGCAATTCTTTGAATGATTTGTTTTGTACTGGTGTGTTGAGTGTTAATAGAACGCTAATACAAGCTCAGTCAAGGTCTCTCTCTGTCTAAAGACAGTTTGTCGTGGGGGGTGGGGTAGGGTGGGAACGCTGGCTTCCTCTGAGCACAGATAGAGAAATGGCCGTGGGGGGTGGGAGCCAGTTTAACGTTTCCAGCGTTTGTTTCGTTTTTCCCTGGTCCCTGGTTCATGAGCCTGATTGTCCGGGGGAAGTAGCCATTTTGCAGCTTTCTGCTACTACGATCTTTGATGGACCTGCGAGCTTTGCTGACACAATGTCCATCATATTATGTCTTGACTGGAGAGAAGTTCACATCCACTGATGCGCTCAGCTGGCTGCCTGACCCATGATTTTCATACCTGGCAGTGATGCCGCCAGTCAGGATGCTCTCGTGGTACCTCTGTAGAAGGCCTGCAGAACCGTGGGGCCCATACCAAACTTCTTCGGTCACCTGAGGAAGTACAGGCGTTGTTATGCCTTCCTCACCACTTGTTCACCACTCTCGCTCGCTCTCTCTCTCTCTCTCTCTCTCTCGCACTCCAGCCATCTCTCTCTCTCTCTCTCTGTCCATGTCTCTTGTCACTCTCTCTCCGTCTTGCTCTCCTCTGTGATCTGGTCAGAATCAGACTGAGAACTGACGACGCTACTCTCCTACAGAAATAAAAAAGTCCAGTGCAATACAGCATGATGCTGATTATGTGCGACGGTCGTACCGTGATTAGGACGCATGTGTAATAGGAGATGTAATTGATAGCAGGTCATTTTTAAGCCTGAGAATTGTAGTCGAGCTGTAGGCGACCCTTATTATTATTTTCTAACTCTTTTGATGAATTGGTATCTTTTCACCGTCAATTGATGCTTCATATCCATTATGAGAAAATAGCCAGACTCCTTTGTTTATTTTCGTAACACAGTTCTTATATGATGTGATGTTGAGAAAGTCTATTCGATTTTGAATGAGGAAAACAACTCCATGACCCAGGGGGTATAACAGAAGTGATGTCAGACTTTGTTACTCTATACTGGATGTAATGAAGTAAAAAACAAAAATTATAGATACAATTCATAATGATACAACACAACATAAAGTTCCTTTTTTTTATCTACATGAACCCTAGCATCCCTATTCTGGGCATGTCATAATATGTGAACATTTTGCGAAAACAGGCAAACATTCTGCGAAAATAGCTGATCTACAAGCTCACAATGTGTGGCAACACGGCATGTTACCGCTTGTAGTTCGGCTGTTTTCGACAAAGAAATTTGGTGTAGAGGGGAAAAAGGAGGGCACCAAGTATAGACCCCTGGGGGATCCCAGGTAATAAAAGCCAATCTGCTCATTTTATGCCAGTTTTTCGTTACAGTACCATATCTTTGCAAGAATTGCGTCCCACTTTCACCTCCTCCCCTGCCGGCAAAGTGTGCCACACAACCAGCTGTTGAAGGACGGCAGCGTTAGCCTGCAGCAAGACTAAAATGTGCGTCAGAGAAAACAGTTGTTTACTGTGTTTGAACTAAGAGATCTACCCACGGGGGGTGGCACTCACCACTTGGACGTTTTTGCATCTTTCACTCTCGACTCGTGTTGAAGAGATGGATGAATAACAATGTTATTTTCTCCCCCCTTCCCCTTCGGCGTGTCCCCTTCCTTCCCCTCCTTCCTCTTTCTCCTTCCATTGTCTTCCCTTTCCCTGCGATTCATCCTTTTCTTTTACTGCCCCGCCCCCATCACTGACACCCTCCACCCGTCCCCTCTCGCCTCGTCTCGAATTATTCATCTGTGCTGTAAAAGTTTCAGCATGAAGTAAATTGGTGGTGACACACAAACCACATTATGTTTTTTTACTCTTTTATAAACCAACAGCATGGCTCATCTCTCTTTAATTGTAGAGCAGTTGGGGACGCAGATGCACACAGATGTGCGCTGGAAGAAGAGGAGGAGGAGGGTGAGGTGAGAGAGGAAGAGGCAGAAGAGAAAAGTGGGGATGAGAAGAGAAATGTGTGGAGTGACCCAGCTCTGTGGTGAGTAATTCCTCTCGGCCCTGTTTACACCCAAACGATCTGTACAGAAAACAAAAAAAATGTACCTGTGATCATTGGGGGCGATCAATTATGTGATAATTAGCAATAGCATGTTTCAAAACTAGAGGCGCACCGCGGAGCGCATATCTCTGCCAGGCTGGGTTGCCTTTAGCCAGTGCTGTGAAAGTCGTGGGTTGCAGCCGTCACGTTACAAGGAAGTTGCGTGGGGAAGTAGCATTTCTACGACATAATGGTGCAACGTTTTGCATTTGTGGTGCCCCCTATACGGGCAGAAATGAAATGCTTTTGACCATATTCACACGGTGGCCATTTTGGAATTTTACATTGAAAGTGCCACCCCGTTGCCGTGGCAACCTGGGTGGCACTTCATTAACTAACTAACTGTATGACGTTCTGTATTGTAGTGTGTATATATATCTGTCTGTCTCTTATATGTCATAATGATTTGTGTGCATGGGGATCTCATCACATGCTCAGTGCTTAATCTTCCAGTTTAGTAGACCTTGTATTGTGAATTTGTACTTCCATGTACTGTTGTTCTCATGTCTTACTAAATAAAGTACATCAATCAATCAATCAAACTTAATAGCAATATGGCCGCCGTGTGAATATGGTCTTTTGGAGGTGCGCTCTGTAGCGCCCCCTCAACATGCGGAACCGCTGGAACTGTTACGACCAGACTCCGGATAAGCGGTAGAAGATGATGAAGATGGATGTTGGGGTTACTCCACTGTGTACAGACAGTGCACTCAAGTAGTGCACTGGATTCCAGACTAATATCACTGCGTTGATATTAGTCTGGAATGTCTGTGTGGAACCTGCATTTCCGGGGGGTCAAATAAAAAAAATGCCTCTGGTGATAAACCCGCCCCATTTTTGCATACTGGGCTCTGATTGGTCCCTCACAACTTCCGAGGGAGAGAAATAAAAACTCTATTGAGAGGGGCCAGACCTAATCTGCCAAGAGCAATTTTGTTTTTGCAATGGCAGATTCGTCTGGAACCAGGCTAAAAATCAGTAGGCTTCATCCTCTGGGAAGCATGAATGTACTCAGCAAATGTCATGCCAGTTGGAATTTGTGATTATGTAGTGTGCAAGGGAAAGATTTGGCCTAATGGTGGTGCTAGAGGAAAGGCTCCCACAGCGAATTCCATGGCAATCCAGCAAATCTAAAATGTTGTTTGGGACCAAAGTACTGGAAGGTCTGACAGACCGACCAACCAACTTTGCCATCATTAGAGCCCCGTCAATGGTGGCGCATCGCAGAGCATAAACCTTTCATTTGTTAAGCCATGAAAACACAATAATATCTGAATGGACACATTGTGTATACATGCAGTTGTTTGCACTTGAGTTGTGTTGGTATATTCCTGCTGCAAATACATTATGTAGTGAGTATTGTATTGAGTTTCAATTTAAAACGTATTTTTAACGTTTACTCAGGCTTTTGTGGGCGCAACATGCTGCCAGGGACCGAGGGCAATGGAGAGCGCTCATTGAAGCCTTATGTCCCATAGGGGACGAAGAGGCGTAAGGCTTTTGTGGGCACCCCAGTTTTTGCTTGATTCAATGTTTAGCTATTTGATATTCATTTTCATCAAACACACCCCTCCTATAAGCCCTTTCAACTTCAAACTCCATGTTAAGCATTGCATCATCATTGAAACCCAGTGTTGGGCAAGTTACAAGTAAAACCATCTAAATATTAAATCAAGCAACTTAAAAAGTTGCGTGTGGGGTGCACACTGTTAAAATAACCCCAGAAGTGTTTGAAAGTGAAGTAGCCTTTTAATAAAGTGCTTAGTAATGTTCATACGGTAGGTTAGTTCACCTACTAATATACTGTGTTTGAAGATCCCTGTAAAGAAAGCCCTAATGCAGATGAAACCTTCCATTGCTGTCACGCTAGGTACCCGAGAATGATGCGTTGGACCCAGAAACGAAGGCAAACATGGAATAGGCAGCACTGAAATAATAATAATACAAACAAAGTAAACCTCACAGGGCGAAACACAAGAAAGACACAGGGGAATACACGGAAACTCAAGGGAAGCATGGCAAAACGTATAAACCGGCACAGAGCCAACAAAGGTAGCCCATTAAATACTCAAGGCAGTCTTTAGGGCAACAGCTCGCAGCTAGGAGCCCCGGTGAACCTCAGTCTCTCAATCAGGGACTCACGGGGGGGGGGGGAGCAGAGAGTGGCAAGATCAGGTAAAGGCAGGGGACGAGACCCTTGGCGTGACAATTGATTAGTATATATGAATTTAAAAAGTATAAACAGTAAGCTGGTAGTCAGTCTACATTATGCTAATTCATATTTTGGTATAAATATTTAAATTGCTTTTCATTGGTACGGATGTGTTGGACCGTAAATTGCCGTACAGTACCACAAAATCGATTTATATGCCAGAATCTCTCTCTGACTATTTAAAAAAAAACTTCACTCCTAGTTGAAGACTGTTGACTGAATCTAGAATTCTCTCTCTTTCACTTGGTCTCTCTTTTATACACACAACTCTGATCAAATTTTTAAGCTACATAACATACGTTTTAGAATTCTTATCTGTGTGAGAGACCAAGAGAGGATAAAAGAACTGTTCCAGAATGTGCATGCGTGCACACATGTGTGTGTGTGCGCCTGCGTGTGTACGTTTGTGCGTGTGTGCGTATGTGTGTGTGTGTGTGTGTGTGATATGATAGAAAATAGGAGACAGGGTCCATTTCACCTCCCTGTCACTTCCAAACGCTCTCAGCTTCTGCTGCCTTGCCAACAGGAAATAAATAAGTCATATTTAATATCATCACATGTGCTCACAGAGGGGGGTGGGGGCTCTGTAACAGAGGAATAGCGAGGAGCACCTTCGTCAAAAGAACGATAAGATGAAGTGATGTGTTGAAACGGGTGATTATTTTTGCTTCACTGAGGCCTTATTTTTCAAAGTGCCACTAAGAGCACGAGAGACTTATGTCACTCCCCACTAGGACCGGGAAGGCGGGGGCTTGATTTAATCAGAGGTGAAAGAGAGGCAGAAGAGATACCATCACCCCCGCCCTGTCTCACCTTCATCCTGTCTCACCCTCAACGTTTCCCTTCACCCTTACTCCCATTGTTTCATATTCCACCTTTTGTCCGACAAATCTTGCCTCCCCAATCATGCACACTCCGCAAGGCCCTGAGTGAGAGAGAGAGTGTGTGTGTGTGTGTGTGTGTGTGTGTGTGTGTGTGTGTGTGTGTGTGTGTGTGTGTGTGTGTGTGTGTGTGTGTGTGTGTGTGTGTGTGTGTGTGTGTGTGTGAGAGAGAGAGAGAGGGGGAGAGAGAGAGAGAGAGAGAGAGAGAGAGAGATATTTATGACATCGTGCCCACAGCCAAAGCTAATATTGTGAGGATCCACAGTGCCATCTATATAGTTCACCTCCACTCGCCCGGGGTGAGGAATAAATAAAAGTGCCTGCCACCGTATGGAAAGGTAGAGAACCATTCACTCCTGTGGAATCACTCTTCTTCTAGAGAGATTGAGGGCCGGGGGTTGTGGGTAGGTACAGTAACAGACAGGCAAACAGGAAGCGAAAGGGAGACTGAGAGAGAGAGAGAGAGAGAGACGGGGCAGAGAGAAAGCCTGTCACTTCAAGTTGGGTCATTTTTGACGAGGCACATCAAGCCCTTGACAAGAGGGGGGATTGGGGGGGTGCATCTCCCGGTCTGTACATTAGAGCTGGAGGCTCGCAGGCAGCACAACATTGCAGACAGGTAGTAATGCAGTCTCCAAGAGTGCTGCTCATCCGATCGCACTGTGCACTTGTCTGGGGCACCGCACAGGGATGCCCCCACTGTCGCCTCCTTTGCTCCACTCACTCACTCACTCTCAGCTCACACACACACACACACACACACACACACACACACACACACACACACACACACACACACACACACACACACCGCCCCATCCCTTGGCAGAAATGACTTAAGTCAGTGAGGGAAGAATCCATTTACAATGTGTGCTTTATAACATCTCCTTGACAATGCAGCAGCGGATTAGATACATTTGCGATGAATCTTTTATAAAGACTTTTTTTTCCCCAAGTCTTTCTTTTTTCCTCCTCTTTCCTTTTTTTCCACGGGTCCTGCCACGCCACATGCACATGCGTCTGTTCAGATGTCATCGCCATGGCTGCGAGGAGGAGAGAGGAGAGGAAAGGAGATGGCAATGGGTCCTCGGCAAAAAAAGAAATAGAAGAGGAAGAGCAGTGAGTGACATGGAATCATCTGAGTAGGGCATTAAAATGTATCCGCAAGTCACAACGACTGCCATGATAGTGGCATGAAACTTTCCTTTGAAAAGGCACGTCAGTTGTCCCTCCAGTCAGCCGATTCCCTCTGAACTTAAGACAAGCTCTCTCTGTCCTCATCAATTCTTCACTTCCATTTTGACATTTATTTCCTCATTTGCATAACCCTCCCTCTCTCGCTCTTTCACTCACTCATCCACTCTCCATCGTGTCTCGCGTCTCTCGGTTTGGGAGCGCAGCTCTTTCCTCTGCAACTTAAAAAAAAGAAAATGCTGCTCTAAAATTAATGCGTGCCCCGACAACGAAATATATAAATATATCTTAAGTTGACATGATGTTGTTCTACATTATTCCCTTTGAAAAGCGATTTTGTTCGTACTTTGTGGTACTGTGGTGCGGCGGGGCTTGGAAGTGCGGACACACGCTCCAGGTTAGCAAACACCCACACGCTCGGTTGTCTGCTCTTGCTGTGTCTCCTGTCTGTCTGCATGCGGTGCTACACGCATCGCAAGACTCTGGATTCTGGGGGACTCGGAAGTGTAGAGAACATTGCTTGTTTCCACACGTTTTTGCACTTGTTTTCCCCAATGCTCCAACGCCAGGGAACTTTTCTCATCCTGGAATCAGTCATGAGACATGTCTGGGTTTTTGGTCGAGTGTGTTTTTTTCTGTGAATTATTTGTTAACCTCTAAATGTTTGACCTATGTCAAGTCATTTTTTAACCGCTTTAAGGCCAAGGATTTTGCAGCCACAAGTTATAGTTATAGTCTATAACTATAACATAAAAAGTTGGAATAGAGCGTTCTTGATGTCATTGAGCTTAGTAGTGCAGAGGCATAGCATCCAAATGATGTGCCATAATCACGTTAATTTTTTATTCATTCATTTATTATTGCTTTTGATTAGCGGTAAAGAGCTTAAATTCAGTACGTTAATACGTATTATTTTAATCACTTATCAGCGGTTCTTGTAGAGTGATTGAGTGGTTTGTCTACTATTCTATCAATTCACCCTGTCATTTTTACTTGCATTTGTTAGGCCCAGTCTTTATGACAAAACAGGACCCCTCTTTCTGTGTTGTTGTTTTTTTGTTTTTGTTTTTTGTTCTCCACTCCAAACTCACCCCATCTCACCCACGATCCATTTAAAATAAGTGGGGAGGAGAGTGCTGGTGCGGTTTCTGAGAGGTTAGTGTGAGCGCAGAGTCAATGCAAATGCCACATGCAAAAATATTAAAAATGTATCCCCTCCCAATCCTGTGCCATTTGAATTCAAGGCGGGCATCAGTCTCCATAAGCAGACCTGTCTCTTTAAATCAGAAGAACTGTCGCTTCCTCTGACTGTCTGTTTACAAACTAGATGGCTGAAAATGAGACCTGCTCCCTGGAGGACAAGCTCCTTGTATAAATATAAATAATAAATATTAGATAAATAATTTCTAGCCCCTTTTAATAATGCACACGTCAAAGAAATTCACTTATACTACGTCCGCCAGGCCCTGTGAATCAAAACTGAAAAGTGGATAATGTTGTCATACAATGGGGCCGGGGGGGGGGAGGGGGGAAGCGTGGCTGGTGAGGTAGTGGGACAACGAGGTCAAAGGTGCTTGGTGACCCCATGGTGCACTTCACAGAGATTCAGACCAGGAATCGGTTGGAACTGAGTTTGTTCCTCTACCTGCCAGTATGGTATGACAGGGGTCCCCCAGGGCTCCATACCATACTGTACTCCGCTTCTTTTTTCCCTCTACAGCAAATCTCTTCACAGACAAGCCATCGCGTTGCAGAGCTTGTAGATCTGCTATTATCACCGAATGTGTCCCCCAAATAGGAACGCTAGGTTTCAAGAGTCCCCCATTTTTTTTTATCCCACGATTTTGTAACCCCATTTTTTTCACCCAGTGCCAATTGTATAAGTAATCCTGGGCACTACACTCCCTCTGCCAACCTAGGCAGAGCTCAGAGCCAAGCTCATGCCTCCCTACTTCAATGCATGAGAGCTAACAAGCCTTCTTATCACCCGACAGGGGGGGAGTTTCCCCGGTTGGACGTAGCGCGTGGAAAGAACACGTTATTCCAACCAGTTCCTTTCCCCTCCATCAGGCGCCCCGGCTGGCCAAGGGGAGGCAGTATAGTGACCAAGATTACTGCATGTTTTTGTGAGGGTACCTACCCTGGGGGACACGGGGAGAACACACGGCTGCATTTTAAATGTTTTAATTCCTGAAACTCTCTCTCTGAATTTGGTATCAATGCTGAATTGCTGGGGGAATGGGGTAGTGAAGGGGTGAATCATGTGCTTTGTCTCATCAAGCCAAGGCTGCGGAACACCCTTAATCATAGCGGAGAGTCACAAGAATGTGGAAACAAAGGGGTTGGCAGTGAGGGGAAGTGGGCTCGGTAGGATGCTGTGTCATATGTCACCCCTTCTCATTCCTGTAACAGAATATAAGCAGAAAAGTGGTCTTCTCTGGGGAGGTCTCTAATCTACCTGAGGGTTGGAGCTAAGTATAGTGTAAAGGCCCGTTCATAGTCCCTAGATGGGTCTAAAACGTGCGTCAGGGGGTGAGGGATTCCGTCCGTTCTTTACAGACGCATGCATAGTCGCTCACGTTATTTAGGGGTTATTTTATTTATTTTAAAGTGTACAGGCGTAATACACCTATCATCCACTAGATGGCCACTAGTATGTACCGTCGTACCAATAATGTTGCCATGTCTACTTATTATAAGCGACTTTGGGCTTATTTTTCTGTAAAGTTGCTTGTAAACAAACAAGCAATTTTGTATTGGTGGTTGCGGTTTTATTTGGGCTTGTTTCTAAAGTGTAGTTGCTTATTTGGGCCAATTATTATTTAAACCAGTGATTCTCAAACATATATTGTAGATCTGCTATATCCTAGTCGATTCTTTTGGGCTTGTTTTCATAGACCTGGTTGCTTATTTCTCTCACAAAACC
>NC_137604.1:41922731-41927731 GCF_963280865.1 Gymnoscopelus braueri
GAACTAATTAAATGGATAAAAGATGTATAGAGCCTCCTTAGAGTATGTAAAATTAATACCAGACTAAAGGACTTGCCTCCAAGCCACTTCAGCTGAAGGCTGATACAGTGGATGAAGCTTTGTCACAGTCCGGGGCGGAAGACGCACGCACGCACGTGTGTGTGTGTGTGTGTGTGTGTGTGTGTGTGAGTGTGTGTGTGTGTGTGTGTGTGTGTGTGCGTGTGCGTGTGCGTGTGCGTGTGCGCGTGTGCGTGTGCGTGTGCGTGCGTGTGAGTGTGTGTGTGTGTGTGTGTGTGTGCGCGCATGTGCGTGCGCGTGTGCACGTGCACGTGAGTGTGTCATACAGTCATATAACCATATGACTCCGGGCGTCTGTGTGGTATATGTGGATATGTGGACCACATATTCTGTTTCGCATGAGTGTCTTTCTGCCCCCTTCCACCAGTACTGCCAATTAATGATATGTATGGTTGGGGGAAAATACATTAAAGATGTTTCTTGTGAAAATATTGGCATGATTCTCAGCATGGCATAGATCAGGTATCACATATTCGGTTAGAGATGAAATGGCAGACACAAATTGACCATTGTCCCCAAAACAGATGTATTTATCCAGTCTATGTGTCTCTCTCTCAAATTCAAATGGCGGCATGAGTTGTGAGCATGCGCACACGCACGCAGAGGTCCAAGTCCTAGGGACATGCCTGGGGCTGTGCCACCGTGACAGCCCTGTTCACTCTGCTGGGACCCCAGGATGGATCCTATCCATAGAACCACCTCCACCTACCCACCCACCTCCTCCTTTTTACTTTCCCAGGTTCACCTTTACCACCCAACTTTTCTCCATCATGCAGACTGGCATGGGTGTTTACGTGTGTGTGTGTGTGTGTGTGTGTGTGTGTGTGTGTGTGTGTGTGTGTGTGTGTGTGTGTGTGTGTGTGTGTGTGTGTGTGTCTGTGTGTGTGTGTGTGTGTGTGTGTGTGTGTGTGTGTGTGTGTGTGTGTGTGTGTGTGTGTGTGTGTGTGTTCATTCGTGTTTATGAAATAAATGGTTATTACAGAGATATAGTATTTATACTTTAAAGTCAGATAATAAAAACAACTAGGAATTTGAACTGTTTCACCATAAATGCGTCATTTCTTTTCGCATGCTGATGTCTCACCGCATGCAGACGGTGGTGCCCCTTTTTCACCACTGCCCCTCAGACAGACCACCAATGGAGGAAATTCGTAGCCAGGCGATCAGAGATCTCCGCCTACTGATATGCGTGGGGAAATCTAAATGTAAATTTAACTATGGCCTTGAACGGTGGACAAAACCAGCGCTAACAAACCTACGCCCACTACTGCGAAAACCAATCCTGATACGCAATATCAGCAATATGAAGGACCGCTCCAAAGACTTTGCATTGGTTCTGCATTGCTGTTATTTATTTATTTTTTATGTAATTGTTTGAAAGCCTATTTAGCCTATTGATTGAATTTAGATGTCTCTGATCATCTAATCTCTCAAGAACAGATTCTGCACTGCGTGAGAATCTGTCGTGAAGGCTCGTCGTAACATGTACACACTGGGCTACAAGTGGGCGTGCCTTCAGATCAGGAAGCAGGCCGCGCTTTACCCAATCAAATGTAGTGGGCGGGATTCACATGTCCGTCGATCTTTCCCCCTCGAAACAAACCGAAACTAATTTAACAATAGCGTCCGCGGAGCAGACAAAACCACGGAAATATATTCACATTTTAACTTACTCTTTCATCATAGAAACAAGTGGGCTTATAACCAAAACGATCCATGTTCTCTGGGAGAAGTGGTGTTAGTGTTCCGTGTAGAAATATTGTTAGTGGGAATGAAAACACAAGCGCACCAACCGGAAGTGACGCGGCATAGGCATACACAAACACCGGTCTCCTTGCGCTCTGGCTCTACGTTTTCTTCCCCCCAGAGCCAACAGACATAGAACAAACAGCAGAGGGCGCTGTTTTTCATTTTCAGTTGGCGATGGGTTCCCAGATTGCTGATCATCTGGCTATCTATGTGAAACTAGAGGCAAATGGAAGGGGGAAAGCTTAACAAACAATTTGTACTGTCTGATTTGGACTGAGCACTGACTGTAAAACTGTAGAACTTTTCAGCTTATGACCTATACTACTCATGGCAACCATAAATGCATGGATCTGTGAACTTTGACATCTTTGACCTTATACCTTCAGGATATTTCAATAGTTGTGCAAGCTGCAAACTATCACACAAGATTTTAAAGCTACAATCTGGGGCTTTTTTAAATGAAAGTTATTTTAACCAAACTGTATTGTAGAGTATATGTTAATATAATTAATATGTTAATATAATATAACTAGCACTTCTTCAGTGTTTGGAGGTGGTCACCCTACTCTTTCTTTGGGAAATGTTCGGGAGATGTAAAGATCACTGGAGGTGTGGTTTTCATAATTTGTCACCAGGAATAGTATATATGTTACAGGGAAATTGGCATTCCAGGGAAATTGAAAAAGGAGCACTCGTTTTAACCCCCGCCCCCCCCCCCTCCCCAGGCAATTCTGTAGAACCAACACCAGAGGGCAATGCAAGCCACACTAGACTAGAACGTCTATGCAACGTGCATAGACATGAACGTGCATGCGTGTGCACGCACGCATGCACACACACACGCACGCGCGTGTGCACACACACTCATGCTTCCAATTTGGTTTATTGAAAGCATGACTGTTAAGATAATTTTATTGTGTTCTGGCTTTTAACATTTGTTCTAGTTTATCCACGACACACACGCACAAGTGGATAGTAACCCATGAAAAGATCTATTCTCCCCCTATCAGTTTACAACTCGGACGGCGCTGATTCGACTAGCAGACCATCGGCCGGTCGGCACGGGCACTCGCGCCTGTAGGCGCTCGGGTCGGGCGTACCTCCTCGGTCTCAAGCTCTGCTAAGTCGGCACGCCTCCGTCATGGACAATAACTATTATCACGTGTGCGTGTGAACGCGTGTTCAGCGTTCCCCTTCCTGGTTGCTATGTGATGGGGAACAACAAAAGCCAGGTCCGCCTCGCATCAAAGCCCCGCCTCGCGCCTCCTCCTCCTCTCGCCGCCTCGCATCAAAGCCCTGCCTCGCGCCTCCTCCTCCTCCTCCTCCTCCTCCTCCTCCTCCTCCTCCCCGTGGGGGGAGCGCCTCGCGTAAAAACGAGCGCTCCTTTTTCAATTTCCCTGGAATGCCAATTTCCCTGTGACATATGTATACTAGAACTGAGAAACATAGGACGCTGTGAACATAGGGCCCTTTGTCAGAATTCAGGAACATAGGACCCTGGGAACATAGGACCCTTTGTCAGAACTGGGGAACATATAGGTCCCTGGGAACATTGGATCATTTGCAGACTATAGTAAAGCGCAATAATACATCTGGATGAACTAAGAGATAGATTATTTTCTAATTCCACTCAAGTCACCCTGTGTCTGTGAGGCTTCTGACCCCTTTGCTTGAGAACCTTGTCACATCATATGCACAATTAGACCTGCACAGACTGTTACATTATCAAAACGGTACTAGCAATCCGGAATGTATGCGCTCTGATCCATTTAAGTACAGTTGTAATTACCTTTTTGCACCACCAGAGGGCAATGGAGCAGCACTTCCAAGGTTGTGGAGCCCCTGCCAACTCCCTTGACCTCGACCACTGTACACTGGAGGTGCCGTCATTTATTTTTGGAAGCCCTGGACTACATGGCAACTGTCACAGTGACAGAAGAGGAGGAGGAGGAGGGAGGTTAAGAGAGAGGGGTGGTGGGGGACGAAGAAGGGAGGGAGCGATGGGAGGGCAAGTCATGCCAGCAACAGTGACACAAAAAGCATTGTCCTGATTTAACGGCTGTGAAGTTTCACTTGCCTCTCCCTTGGCCCAAGATGATGCTTAATTAGGGCGAGCACTTGCTTCAAACACACACACGCACACGCACACGCACACGCACACGCACACGCACACACACGCACACGCACACACACACACACACACACGCGCGCACACGCACACACACACACGCACACACACGCACACACATCTTCCCATGTTACTCACAGTACTCAAGTCTCCGCCAACACTACCCTCTCTGGCATCATGTTGAGTTTTTTACCCCTTTTTTTCTTCATTACTGCAGGACATAACCAGTCATCAGTCATCTTCTACACAGTGTTACATACATAGTCAAATCCGCCGAGTGAAATGAACACTCTGGATTATACTGTGTTAGGTGGCTGTAGAATTGGCACCAGACTTTAGTGTGTGAAGACTTAAACCTCAGATGAGTCATCATGTGTTAACCCATTAAGACCGGGAACGCATCTGTGTAACCACTTTAACCATTATTTCATACTTTGGCTATTCAAAAATAGCAAATCTTCGAATATCTCTTCTTTTTTTTTAGCAAACAAAACTCAAATCTTTGCTTCTGGGGGGTCCCTGGAACAACATATTTTGAGATGGGGGTCCGCGACCAAATACATATCATTTTTGGGGGTCCTTGACATGAAAAAGTTTGAGCACCACTGATATAGTAAACATAAGTTTTTTCAGAAAACTGTTAGGATTTAAAAGACATTTTGTAGAATCCGCCTCAGGTCTGAATGCGTTAAGAGACCCTGTGGTCATGTGATTCAGAGCTACACAGGGAGTTGCAGGATGCACACTGCACTGCTGAAAGGAGAACCAAACAACATACCCCCATATTTTATTTGGGAGTAATGGTAGCGGTTAGAGCGTACGCCTTTCATGCTGAAGGTCGTGGGTTTGAACCATACTCGGGGTTGACGTCAGCAAGGGCATGCGGTCGCTAAACAGGTCCCTAACGCCAGATCAAATGGGTTCAGATCTGAGCCAAGTCTCCTGCAGGAGTCGTGTCTGAAGCCTGTCCTGGACGTCCTGTCTCCAGACGTAAAAACAGATGATGATTTGGGGGTAATGATAACTGGCTACATAGGAGAGAAGG